>NW_009798280.1:286183-296112 GCF_000520075.1 Aphanomyces astaci
ATGGCGATTAATTGAGTTTGGATTATCATTTTTAAGACATTCCTCGCGAGGGCCGACACTAGAACCACATGTTATGGAACCGCTTCGCCAATTGTAACGCGCCTGCTCGACCAGGGGCGGTGTGTAATCTTCGGTTTTTACTTCGCTCAACGCTTCATACCTCGTGCTTCGACCGATCTTCTTCGAAGTTCGGTCCTCGTCTTCGTACGCAGCCCTTGTTATCCGGATTCCCCAGGGGAGGGACGGATAAATCCTTGCGGAAATAATCCGGGGAAGCCGGGGATCGAACCCACGACCTTTGAGTTAAGAAACCGATGCTCTACCACCTGAGCTATTCCCCCCCCTTCCTCGTAGTTACGGATACTACGCAGAATTTGGGGACTTATCCGGGTGATTTTGTCCTCATTTGCCTCGGACATCCCAAAAAGTGCAAATTATTGGGATATCGGAGTCAAACGGGGACAGAATCACCCGGATAATCCCCAAAATATCCATACTGCAACCTGAAGTACAATCGAAGTTCTGGGTTTTGGGGAAAATGGGGATGCGGTGAAGATGCTCTTATAGGGACGTAGGAGCGAAATGGGGATCAAAACACCCGGATACATCCCCAATTTATCCGTAACTTCGATGGTACCACTGTTGTAACAGGTTTTGGGGATAGGGACATCGATATAGGGCCCCCCCAGCGTTTCGATGTAAACAAATACTACTAGTCCCGTACTATTACAATACTGTAAGTGTTTCGATATCAATTTGTAGGCACAGAATGTTGACGATGAAGTGGGATGATTGCACCATGAGCCATCTGATGAAATTGGTATGTCATCGCACATAGACGCTCCATTTTATCAGAATTTTGATTGGTCTTAACGTTTTTCATCAATTTTTCATATGGGATTAACGATTTTGAGCATTCCTTAACGATTTCATCACGTTCCCTTAGTCTCCGCCCAAGCCGAGAAATAATATTCAGGTATGTCGCAAATTTGGAATTGCGACATACCTGCATATTGTAAGCAGTGCACACAACAGTTGGGTAATCGCCAATATGTGAGTACTTCGAAGTATACTGTATCAGCAAACTTCACCAAAATGTGAAACCTTCGCCAAAATGTGAGCGCACTTAACAAATATTATCGCACTTCTAAAATATTACATTGTAAATCCAATCTTCGACATATTGTTGGAGCAAGATAAGATTGATTGGCACATAATCTCGCAGTTACTAGTATTCCATATCAAGCAGACAGTATTCACTTTCAATTAAACAGCGCCACCATGACTCTTGCTCTTGGAATGGAATTTCACTCAGGCAAAGCCTTCGTGGATTACGTTAAAGACTACGCTCTAAAAGCGTGCTCTAAAAGCGAGAACAAGCATATTCGAGTGAAGTCTCGTGGTGGAAACAATAGAACAGTAAATATTTTGGTCATCCATCCGGGACCAATTCCCCGGTGGCGTGGGTGGCACACCCACTCAAATGGTCAAATGCCCACTCACTGATGGAATTTGGTACTATTGACCTAAAACGCCCCTGAGTAAGTGGGTAGGACTAATTGCTTGCTAACGATAAGTACAATCCTAAGTTAACGTGAAAAGAAGGCATACAATGTTGTACAACGTTAATCGTACCAACGTTGAATGCTATTTACTGTACTAGTAGTACTGTTAAAGAGTATTCAATGTAAGCTGCACCATTGCAGGTAGGAATTCGAGTGGTAAGTACTGTACTGCTGGTGGCTCCAATGTTGAATCGATTTGACAATATCAATGAGCAATGTGAGTTGGAATTGTTTGTGTCTCCAGCTCCATAGCGTTGTCGGATGGATGTTCTTGTTTTACTGTTTAAGCCAATATTTGCTTTTAATTCGCTAGAGTTAATGGCAGTGACATACTGTACGCTAACGACAACTACAAATGCTCTAACGTTATGCGTCGAAGTTCTTCGGAGCATTAATCTATATACAAGTAACTATTTGCCCACACCAACTTTTGTATCCACGCGTAGACTTCAGTTGGTTGTCGGGGTGTACCGGTAATATCGTTACGTAGAATATTTTTATGGGAACAATCGGATTCGACATCGCTTACTTACATTATGCAAGGCAGCATTCAATCAATGTAGAAGTGATTGCGAAACTCTTGAGTCTTTGAGTTCGGTGTTAATTGAATTAGTGTGATTCTGAATTCAGTGTTGGATTAAGTGTACTGTAGTCGTCGACGAAGGGCTTAGTGATAGTATCAAGTTAGGACGACGCAACTACTATTCACACAAACTCAAATATTCTGTTAATGTATTTCAAAGCACCAAATTAATACGTCACAATAAAGCCCCCTGCCCGCCCCCCAAATCAAGTACTACTCTGGTCTGAAATGATAGTACTGATGTTTTATCTTGATTAAAGTATAGTGAGGTGTGACAAAACATCTAGAAGTTTGTATTGAACCTTAACAATTAATACAACTTGATGAAAATATAATTCCATTTTGTTTTATTACAAAGCTGACTGTTTCTAGCGAATTCAAAGTACGCTCAAGTGATCGACAGCCCGGTCGTAGATAAGAGAATCACATTTGACATTGTATAGAGACAAGTCCTTAATGCACGCATCCTTTCTCAAACGCAGAAGCTTGTAATCGTTCTTACCCTTACTTTCAAGTGTCTTCTTCATATATAACCTTCTGCAAGGTGATAAAGGTTTTTGAAAGTGTATCACAAGGCAGCTCATAAAATGAGCTTTCTACAGCGCCAATAAGCTCCTCGACTGTTCGAGTACACGTTTGACTTTACAGACTTTGAATACTGTTAAAATACCCTAAATCTAAAATATTCTAAATATCAGGGCTGTTACCTCTTACTAGGGGTTAAGTGCATCTCAGTGGTTAGCGATAGCTAACCACTAGCGATGCAGTTAACCCCGGAGATTTAGTATCGTATGTACTCACCGGGGGTAGGACGGAGTACCAGATTACAGGGCTACTGGAGAAATGGTGTATCCGGATGTAATAATTCCCTCATTGAAATAGTATTTCGGGTCAAAACAACAGTGGAACTGTTTTAATGAGGGAATTATTCCATGTTGGGGACATCCCCATAATTTGGGGACAAAATCGCCCGGATAAGCCCCCAAATTATCCGTACTGTTACATGAAGTAACGGTACAACCGAAGTTTTGAGATATAGAGTTGGGATAGGGACCCGCGTTGGAGATGCTCTTAGCTGTAGTTTCGAAGTCAAGCGCTACTTCATCAGGTCTATATCTAGGAGGGCCATTTGTACTAGTACTTTAGGAGGGTCATTTATACTAGTACTAATCTAGGAGGGTCATTTGTACTACTCTGTTCCTGAATGACTGTCCAATTATTCTATCATTGGTGGGATTTTTCTAAATTAGTTGAGATAGATGCTGCTGATTGGTGCACTAAAACGCGCAAGATCTACTCTGTGATTGTCTAGGTTACGACGTTTCTAGAGCACTTTGCCTCAAATGTTATGAGCAGTAACATTGACAACATCAGCGAGACCATCATAAATCTAACGGGACAGCGGCCACTATTCAACTTCACGCGCTCAGGACTTATCACCCTCAAGATTACCGACCTGACAATGCCCCAGGCCAACGCTACAGCCCGTCGGACTCAACTCCCCACCAGCAGTGCCCACGGAAACCTGACGACTGAACAACGGCTGGCAATGTATGCCATGCTTCTCGAGAGCACTGTCAGCGGCAAGCTTTCGTGTGGAGCTCTGAAGCGTGCAGCTCTACTGTTCAAGTGCCACTCACGGACCATCACACGCGTCTAGACGCAAGAACGCGCTCCCGTGATATGCACGACGTTGTGCATATTGATGAGAAGTGATGCTTCTTGACGAAGGTCAAAAGAAAAGTCTACGTGTACGAGGACGAAGCCATGGCAAAACGGGAAACGAATCCAAGAACTACATCACAAATGTAATATTTTTAGCTGCGGTTGGGCGACCGCACTACGATCACACGAAGAAAAGGCTCTTCGACGGCAAAATTGGCATTTGGCCGTTCGTCGAAATCGCTCCAGCCCAGCGATCAAGCAAGAACCGCCCCAAGTGAACGCTACTTTAAGTCGCCTAGAACGTTAATGGTGACGTTCACGAGGCGATGGTAACCGGCAAGGTGGTGCCTGCAATTTTATACCGTTTCCCATCCCGTGGCAAGGAGCGTAAAGTGATTATCCAACCCGATAACGCAAGCCCGCATCGCCGAGTTAGCACGGCACTGCTACGAAGAATGGGTGTCAGCATGACGAATCAGCCGCCAAACAGCCCTGATTTCAATGTTTTAGACTTAGGAATTTTAACGCTATTCAAAGTCTGCAGTATCAAAAGTGTACTCGGTCAATTGAGGAACTAATTGATATTGTGGAAAGTGCTTTTGTTAAATTACCAGTAGATACAGTATCTAAAACCTTCATCACGTTGCAAAAGGTGATGCAAATGTTCATAGAAGCCCATGGTAGTAATGATTTCAAACTTTCACACATGAATAAGGAAGCTACCATTGCCGACTTAACGACATTGAACGTGAGGTGCGATACGTCTGGCGCTGGTTAGTTCTCAAGAGCAAGTTGAGTGGGTGGTTTTATAAAAATACAATAAAAAATTCCCGTCTCGTTATGCGATGTTGGAGACCAATACAAATATCAAGATGTTATAATCGAGGAGGTATACTTTAATCAAGATAAACAATTGGACAGTCATTCAGGAACAGAGTAGTACATAGTTCAGAGCTTCGAAGTTCATTGAGCGGAGATATGAGTGGCCTAATAACATTGGTGGTCTAGACAAGTCGACAGTCGATATCGGGCCACTCATTCACGCAATCCAACAGCCATAAGAAACGCGTAAGTCCCTCCAACTCGTAGAAATGGATGCTCCACAGCGCGTGATTACGACTGCGAGGTGAATTCGTGCATGCGTCGATTAATGTCGATAGGGTTTCTGTTATGAACACTGCCGTGAGTAGTCGATTCATGGCCGCAGACAAGTTTACTGCGAAACACAGTGCTACGTATGATGACCTCTAGTACTTCGTAGTGTAGCGTTGTGTTTTGCTCGCTTTTCGCTTCAGTACACGACAAACGACCCAACCAGATTTTTATTGTGGTTGAAACAAGTAGTCGTACCGAAGGTAGTACGAATGGTCTCAACTGAGAAAGAAGACGACTCATGCATAGAGTAGAACGAACTACCTACTGGAGTGATTTGGAGGTCCGGTATTGAACGCAACGATGAAGCTAATGACATGGAGGACCTACAGTGTTGGTGATTGTCTCATTAGAATAGATGTTTTTCATCGTTGGTTGCAGCTTGAGTTTGGTAGTGCGTCAATGCAGCTCGTCAATCCCCCGATTTCGGCGCTGGTTCCATGCCACGAAAATTGCGAAATGACAGCACAAATTTATACATCACATAAAGGGTTTTGTTCCAAACAAAAAAGTTGTTGCTGGTAGCTCAGCGGTAGAGCCTCAGGTTCGTAGTCGAAAGATCCCGAGTTCTAATCCGGCTTTTACACTATTTTTTAATATTAGCATTTTAACCACACACCTCGACGACACTCAGGCGATCATTAGGCGGTATGGACCTGTCGAAGGTTATCTTTATCGACCCACCAAGGTAGGTTGGGCACGAAGGAACTGATAGCGGTATTGGTCCCATGTACTACCTCTGTCCTGAAATGTTCGCTACAATCAGATATTTTGAAAAATGAACGTGATACCGGTCGAAATATCTAAAACGAACGATATGTATGTGAAGAGGAGGTTTCAGAGTATACCAATCAAGATGCTTCGAGCCAAAAATGAACCAATCAAGAGAGAAATTCAGTAAATACAGATGCCATAGTTTATCCTATATGATATTCGGCGAGCGTATCCGGATAACCGATTCCCGGATAATACTTCGTTTATCCGAACAAGTATCCAAGAATGTCCGCCAAGAATTTGTCCAACTCGGACCGGACTGCTGTCTTGCAGCACCTTCTTACTCTGGACAATGACCAATCAACACTCCCCGCATGGTGCATTTGCTGCCGTGGCGGCCAACTTCGGCGTGGCAAGAAGCACCGTCATGAACGAACCACCGTGCGCCTTATTTGGAAACGTGCCGCCGTCAATCTCAACGACAAGCTCAGCCCATGTTCCAACGTGTCGTCACGCATCAAGGTCCACATTGACAGTGAGTTTCATACGCAGCTGAAGGGTCTTGATGTGCAAGATGTTGTCGACGATGATGCCATTGACATTTTTCAAATCCTAATATATAAAATAATATCACTTAATTTGTATATAATACATTTAATCGACGCAATGGATACACAGTGGTACACTTGTAGCAATCGTTGTGGAACTTCAAGATTCGCCATTGTAGCGAACATTTCAGGACAGAGGTAGTAGTAGTCGTCCGATATGCATCCAGAGCCACTACTACACGGGTCCAATACAGCGACACACCTTGTTAGGATATGTGATTGGTCTGCGTTGATGATATGGTTGAGGCCGTGAGCCGCTAGTGAAGTAGGGGGTGAGTTGAAGACGATAAAAGTGGTTAGAATTGACCAAGATCATGACCATGTACTCAGTATGCGTTAATCGCCAACGCAATTGGTCCTTAGATGTGCATGTACCCCTGTGTTCGAGGTAGTGCCTCCAATCCCGTCAAGGTCATACCTCCAATCCCTAGTTCCTTTGACGCTTGGCATTGGTCTGATTGTTCAACTACATAGGGTAGGATTTACCGGTGCTTGTTTCTAATGACCATATCATGCTGTTTGGCATGCGTCCTTGTGTTTTGATTGCTTAAAAGCGACCATGACAGAAGGCTGCAGTATCATTTATTCATCGATATTCGCTTACCGTGTGCACAAGGAAAATATATATTTATCAGCCTACCAAGGTAGGGCAGGCACTGAGGAATGACTAATGCGGTTTTCCACCAGTGTAGTAGTGGTTCTGGAGATCCAATAATTCTATCAGAACCACCACTACGAGGGATCAATTGCATATACGTTGCTATGATGTGTGATTGGTCTGCGTTGGTGGTGCTCCAGGGGGCGTTGCCATTTGTGGACTTGGAGGGTCACTTAATAGTGGTAGGGATTGGAGAGACATAGCTTCACCCTCTTGGTCCTCCATTACCCATGAGTTCCTTTGAGTATGAATTGGTATGCTTACTCATTAGGGTACATTTTTAACTGTATTTCGTGGTACTAGTAGTTTTAAGGGGCCATATCATGCTGTTTGGCGTTGGTCATCTTGTTGCTATGGATAAATTGCTACTATGACAGGGGTGTACAAGCCTTGCATCCTGACTATCATCCATAGGCTTTCATCACCGATCTGCACTTGATGTGCGATATCGTAGCGATCACAAAATGGTGGAAGGATCGTACAGGTGTGAAAAAGGTTTATGGAGGTCGACCCATGATGGAACATTCATATACCTCAATGGACATTGATTCAACTGCAGGGGGTCAGAGGGACAAGGGAGTATTCGGAGGTTATATAGTACCTACTAGTGACAGCGATGGCGCATGTAGAGGTCAATGACGATAGCGGTTGAACTTTGAATGATTCATCATGGCTATTGCGACTACTGGCGCCAAGGATCGAACATGCAACGATCGCTGTCGATGGAGGTCGAGCCATGCTTCATTGAAGCACACGAAGCTAAAGAGCGAACCAACGAACATTTGACTTCAGCAATATCAAGTCTAATGAGTTAATCGTCAACCCTATTTGCCCAACGTGTACTAGTCTTCATCCTTAAGGCCAAGGATGAAGACTAGTAAGGTCGGCCCTCGAAGTGCTGCATACAACCATATGCAATGAGGATAAACTATTGCCACATAAGAATTGCTGAGGACCACACAGAAATCGCTGAGAGCCACATAAGAATTGCTGAATCACACATGCTTTATGCTGAAGTACACATGAGATTTGCTGAATTGAATATAGAGTATGTTACACACACACAACGAGATCCACTTCAGCAGGCAGTGCGTTATGAGAATTTCTGGACATATGTGACTATGAGCAATGCGATTGGTTATTAAACTCACATTTCAATGTGATTGGCTATTGTAAATGAATTCAGAGCATGTGATTGGCTATTTTTCCCTAAGTTTTGTGATTTCAGGAGTGGGAGTACGTAGCTGTAGCTACTAAAATTAGATCTGTTCAGTATTGAGTACTCATTGAGCTGTTTGTTCGCTGTTACTCCTCCGAGGGTGTGTTGTCAAATAGTCAAGAATTTGCTAACTTTGTTTATACTTGGCGCGCGTGGAACATCATTATGGGCCACTGCCCTTCATGTATGGACAAGTTCAAAAGCATCTAATCTTGACTAAGGTGGGAATTATCTCACCCGACTACTCCAGGCATTAACATGGTGGCTCTGAGTACCATAATTTATCGGCACTCTATACACAATTCTACTCTAATTCAGCTTATCTAATATAATATCACACCAATGTACTGTACACAATTGAGTCCCAAAGTATTGCACTTGCAAATAGTATGCTGCACAAATACGAAATATACAAAATGTATTATCGACCAAATTAGCTAACCAGCAAACATGATATATCAGGCAACGTGCAAACGACGGCGACGGCCGCGAACCTGATAATGGTGCTGTTCTTCAGCATCTGCACGTCTCGTACGGCTTGTCAGTCGCCGTGGCGGTGTACTCATCCCTGGAAGTCTGATCCGTACTTCGTTGGATACGGCCAGCACATGGCTGCAAATGGCGCCACGAATCCAAAGCAGACAATCGCACTGCAAGGCAATTGGGTCTTGGGTTCGACCAACGATCCATCCACTCGCAGGTTGTTCGTGCAATTCAAACAGAGCAAGGTTCCTTGCAAGCGGCGCCCGGCCAGGAGGAAGGGGTAGGTAGGTGCATGCCTATGGCATCATCATCGCTTGGGTCCATCACCTGTGATTCGTGGCGGACATGCCAACGTTCAGGGACTTGACGTGGCACGGCACGAACGGTGAGAGCGCCACGTGATTGCAGTCGGTTGAAGTGGGTCTTCATTCGGATGGATACAGTTTGCTTATTTGCCCATGGTTTTTCGAGTTCGGACTCGAACTTGAGGACTTTCACAATCTCTTGCATAAGGTGTGGGACATGGAGTTTGGTTCGACCAATAGACTACAGATGAGGTTATTCAATGTAGTATGATAATTGTCGTACATCTTTCAATTCGCAGTTGAAGTGCTCGGTTGGATTGTTGGTGTACGAGCTGCCAGGTGGACTGTGGTACACTTGCCACTTCCAAAAGCGGACATCGTCAGTTCCACTGTACGCACGGTTGTACGGCAGCCATTGGCTAAAGAAATAGCGCCGAAACTTCCGGAGGCCCCGGCTCGTCGCCCACTTGTCGTGCACCACCGCCATTAAGTCGCCTAGGTCCACACGACTTGCCGACATATGCAGCAAATAGATGTCGAATGAAACATCTCGCCATTCTTCGTTCGTCAACTCAGTACGCCTTTCATAGCACTGTATACAAGATGAGCCGTATGTAATGATATCATGCATACGTGAGTCATAAGCAATTTATATCAGACATACCTTTTTGATGACGTGGTAAAAGCACATGAGATATTCTATCTGTGGCAGCTGCTGGTCCATGGCTGTCGTCATTCCGAGGTACTGAGCCTTATCAGCGTCACCCATGCGCAATCGTGGCTCCCACGTGGTAAAAGCACATGAGATATTCTATCTCTGGCAGCTGCTGGTCCATGGCTGTCGTCATTCCGAGGTACTGAGCCTTATCAGCGTCACCCATGCGCAATCGTGGCTCCCACGTGGTAAAAGCACATGAGATATTCTATCTCTGGCAGCTGCTGGTCCATGGCTGTCGTCATTCCGAGGTACTGAGCCT
>NW_009798280.1:299161-300999 GCF_000520075.1 Aphanomyces astaci
GAGGTAGCGCCGAAACTTCCGGAGGCCCCGGCTCGTCGCCCACTTGTCGTGCACCACCGCCATTAAGTCGCCCAGGTCTACACGACTTGCCGACATATGCAGCAGATAGATGTCGAATGAGACATCTCGCCATTCTTCGTTCGTCAACTCAGTACGCCTTTCATAGCACTGTATACAAGATGAGCCGTATGTAATGATATCATGCATACGTGAATCATAAGCAATTGATATCAGACATACCTTTTTGATGACGTGGTAAAATCACATGAGATATTCTATCTCTGGCAGCTACTGGTCCATGGCTGTCGTCATTCCGAGGTACTGAGCCTTATCGGCGTCACCCATGAGCAATCGTGGCTCCCACGCAAAGTCGAGTTGGTCTTGAAACTCTTTCTTCAGTGACTTTAACAGCCAGGCCACGTCGTCATGAGCTCTTTGTGATGTGATGCAAATGCAGAGCACATGGAGCGAGCCAGCCATGTCAGAGTCCCCAAATACGAATACTGGGTATCCTGACTTGTTTGTCGAAAATGTCTTGTCAACATGGCACAAGATCTTGCGGCAGAGGTTATCTTCGCAAGTCGTTTTGTATCGATTCATGACGTCAAGCGTCGTAAACCCTATCTACGAATATGAATGCATAACATTGTTATCGTACACAATATCATTACACGTGTCACTATCTATACCAACTCGAAACGACTGAAGGCCATCATTACCTACGCGGGGCTTGCCATCAACTTTTTCCACGCCGAATACGAATGGGTGATGGATTTCTTGATCTTCTTGTGCAGTTGGCAGAACCCAATGTTGCAACGCATCTTCAACAGCCGGCACAGTACTTTTGTGGTGCAACTCCTTGGTTCGCACGTAGTTGATGGATTGTTGCACTTGCCGGAGAGTAGGACATGCTGCATCACCATAATTGCCCGACTGATAGTGTATGCGCAGCATCTTGAACAGGGTCTTCGGCATACGTTTGGGGTCTTCACCGATCCATGACCGCAAGTCATGTAACATGTTTTCGGTCACCTATTGACGCCAATATCAGAATCATTGTTATGAATTGTTACCACCCAAGTTCGTACATGGGGCTTGACCGGTGATGCTATTCCATCCTCACCCATCCGGTGGTATCCACACATACTGACAACAGTAGTATTGGACACAAGACAAGTTTGGATCTTGTACGCAGCCTCACACCGCGGTATGCCTTCGACGTTGGTGTGACATCTTCGGCTGGTGCACCTAGTGTACTGTGATTTCATTTGATGAGGCTGGGCAAGGCGCGTGTCGTGCTCGTCAACATGAACCAATGTGCATGCTTCGCTGTTAGAATGTGATACACCAAAGCGAGGTAGTGTAAGTCGGAACGAGGGAAACTCGGCACTTGGTAGCGTGTGAACGTGGCGAAACGCGGTCATGGGTGTAATGATGATATAAGACATGTAGAGTTTCCTTTGAATAAATTGAAGATACTTCAATCGCTACATTGAAGTTTCGTATACTTGTGGAGTAGCAATTTGTAAAAAACTACCCAATAGTTACGTAAATCAGTTAAATAAGTTACGTTAAGTTACATGTGTATTTCTATTGTACGAAACCGTACAAGTAACGTTCCCCGATGAACCTTATCTTATTGCAATATTGTATACTTTCGAAGTAGCAAATTATAGAAAACTACCTGGTCGTTTCACACTTAGCCTTTCTGTCAGCATGGAGGATGATGTCGCTACGCACAACGTTGTGTTTGGCGATGGGCATGAATGTGTCCCGTTCAACATAGGAGAAGGCTACTCCGGAGCAAAACGGAATGTAAAGAAATGCTTCGTGTGCGT
>NW_009798280.1:303016-311569 GCF_000520075.1 Aphanomyces astaci
CTACTCCGGAGCAAAACGGAACGTAAAGAAATGCTTCGTGTGCGTTGGTAACACGAACAGGGGAACTACCAAATACTGTTCTATTTGTCTGGTGCCGGTCTGTGCCACAAACAGGGAACCCATAGCCCTCACGTGCTGGCAGCTGCTGCACACACCTGAAGTTCAGCAGCGATTGTGACAGAAAGCCGTAAATCGCAACATCCGGCAGGCAGCTGAGTCACCGTCGATGAAGCGAAAGCGCGTCTCGGCTTTGAAGAAGAAAGTCAAATTGCGAGCCACTAAGTAAAAAGAAACCAAAAGTAATTGATTCTCCATAACATATAATGTAGCTTGCTTACTTCCGGCACACATATCCACCGCACAGAAACTACACTACAGAACTGCATCTTGCCAGCGCAACGACCCATTGTGCTGCCTCGGATTCGCACTGAAACATGAGTTATGGACATGGACCATGTGGCCCCATTCATTTCGAGCACTTCCAGGGCACATATTCACTACATTAAAGAACTACCACTGGCCAGTTGAACGCGCCGTTGTACTGCCACAGATTCACTCTACAGCCTGAGGTATTACATGGATGTTGCGGCCCCTTAGAGCCATCCAGTTTGAGCACTTCCAGGGAACACATACACTTCACACATATACTACATTAAAGAACTACCTCTGGCCGGTTGAACGAGCCATTGCGGTGCCTCAGATTCACTCTACAGCCTGAGTTATGGACTTGGACGTTCATTCCTATCGTATGCACTTTTATTCTACTGTATTCCTTGCCACCATCCGATTATTTATTACTCGTACCCCGGAATACGTTCAGCTGTAGTGTACGTACCAACAATTCAAATGTAATGCAATTCACTTTTTAGGTACCTTGAAGCGCATCCACCTCACTCGAGCCTGTACCTCTCTACCTCAACACATGAGCTGACAGGTGGCGTCTGTTATGTGGTTTTCAGCAAAATTTATGTGGCAGGAATGTGAACTCATATGCAATGGTCCCTATGCATTGCAGCATCATTCGAAGCGCGATATTTGGAGTTGACGGATGGCTAGGACCGGGCGCAGCGTACGACGCATGTATGATCGGACATGCGTCAATCTCCATCCACAGCTTTCGCTTCGCAAATAACGCGATTACTTCACACGGTGGATCCATCCTTGGAGGGCCCCCTTGGACACGGCTCAACATGCGCGATCGACATCGACCATCATTGCCACATCACCACGCTGCGCGCGCTATAGGCAGTTCGACGGCCTCCTAAGGCGTCAAATCGGAGGCAGCATTAGATGAGTGTGCATGAGGACCAAGAATCATACTAGTCCCGAATCGATGGAAGTTGGAAATGATGAAAACGGAGCATGCAACGGTTAGGAAAATTGGGATTTACCTCATCCCACGTAGTTACAAGATTTTGGAGGCTTTCCTTTTATGGGGGGGGCTCTTACACGACATCTATTTTGCCCCCCCCCCCCGATTTCGGCGTCATGATCCGCTTGATATCACATCTCCGAAATACTGTAGCATTTTATTCTAGATTCATGTATACGTAGAGGTTTTGTTCATTTCGACCGGGTTGGCGCCCAACCCGGGGAAGGATGTTGGTAAACGCCCCTTCCCACATTTTCCACCGGATACTAAGAGTGAGACGAATAAGGAAGAATTAATTTGAAGATCGTAGTCCCCGCTCAATTGATGTGTCCAATGGAGGTCCATGGGATTTACCTGTCGAATCGTATGTAATGCCTACATTCGGATAACCTTTTTAATGTAATGCATGCGACAAAGTGTTATGACTTCGAATAACCTTCATAAAATCATGCTTGCGAAAGGATGCCGTGTCTTCAAATAACCTTCTCAAAGTAATGAATGCATTACATGCAGAAAGATTTGAAAGCCTGCACCGTGAACAAGTGAATGTGATCATTCCGCCTGTTCAATACCGTCTTGCGTAATATGAGTCAGACAGCCATGTGACGTATCCGAATCCGCATAAAGTGCAAAGAGACACTGAAAATTTCTTTACGCTCCAGACAAACCATTTTCAATATCAAGGGTGATCCAAGCCACACAAACAAATACTACTAGTATATGGATTGTAAACAAAAACAAAATTATACAGGCTACCATTAGTGAAAGAACTTCCAAGGAATAAAAATATCCATGACGATACAAACACGAACATTATTATATACAAAATGTATTTGCAAATGTTACTTTCTATTCGCAGCAACGTCGGTGGTGCTGAAGTCCATCATCGGGTCGATTGATTCTTCAATCGCACACGTCTCCATCAGAGCTGCCAACACATCGTTCTCATCAACGCCCTCACCAATGTCTTCACTCACAGGTACTCCATCCATGAGACGGCACTTCTTGAAACCGTTGAGAATTGTAGATGTTTCAGTGTCGGCCCATGCAATTGCGACCCAAGACACAATGGTTTCGCGCGACAGAGGGACCAGTTTGAACACGGCGCCACGCTGCTTGGACCGCACCAGTTGGTGACGAATCATGTCCAGCCAGATTTGACGCAATCGCGCTTTCAAAGACCGATTCCAGGCCACATCAGTAGGTTGGCAAATCCACGTGTAGTTGGGGGGCACACGTTCCAAAACGACATTTAACTCCTTGGCGTAGGCAGTCACCTCGTCGGTGAAGTGAGCCGAAAAGTAATCCCAGATGAGCATGACCTACTTGGTGGCACGGTCGGGTCTCTGGCTGAAGTGATACTTCAGGAATGCATCGAGATTGACCCGTTTCACCATGCTGTAGGGTTGCCATGGATCACAACACCGTTCGAATCTTGCATGGTTCAACACTCCCCCACAGCCGCTTGCCAAAACCCTGTTGCATGGTCAGGTTCTCTTGTATAACGGCTTTGATTTTGGACTTCGGCGTTCGAAGGACCAAAAACAACGTGTGTTTGGTGCCTGTATTGTCCGCCAACAGCATGTCCGTCATGCGGTCCTTGGTCTTGCCTCCACACTTAACCCACACGGTGTTCTCGCCCTTCTTGTTCAGGGTCTTGGTTGGCAGGTACTCAGATTTGACTGCTGTTTGGTCTGCATTGTAGATTACGTCGATGTCGTAACGCTATACGATCTCATGCACGCGCTTCGCGAAGGCCTCCAAGACATCAAGGCCATCATCGGGTGTCTGTTGACCGATGCGCGTTCGAGCTCGAAGGGACAAGCCATGCCGGCGCTTGAATCCGTCGACCCAGTGCCAGCCGGCACGAAACTCGTCTTCCTTCAGCCCAAGATCGATGAAAGACTCCAGCATCATGATTCGGAGCATACTGTACGTCACCGGAACCCCATCCGCTCGCATTTCTTGTACCCACTGAACGCGTTGCCCTTCGGCTTTCGTCGTCAGCGTCATTCCGGTTCCAAGCTCACGCTGACACTTCTTGGTTGCCGTTCGGGGGTTAGACGCCATGTAATCAATCACAACACCATTTGATATCCATGAGTAGGTCAGCTTGCGCTTAGTCTCTCGAGAGTCTGGGGCCAACCGTCCACACATGGCATCCAGTGTTAGTTGCCCGTAAAAATAAAGCAAAACCCATAGCAGAATATTCAACATTATAACCTGAAACTAATTCAGCTTCAGCTTCTGGTAAATCAAAAGGATGTCTATTAGTTTCAGCTAAAGACAATAAAGGTACACAATACCAAATTTTTTGTTGACTTAAAACTCATTCCATGCAGCTCGTAGTGATCAATGGCCGCCTTGTGTTCGCGGTAGTCAGACACAGTGTTCTTGTTCTGTTTTGGGAGCTTCTTCGGCCAGTTCTTGAAGGCTGGGCGGCCAGTTGAGGGTCCTCTAGCGGCTCGAGGAGCATCCGAAATGTCCATGGGTGTTGCCAATTACTTGTGAAATGACCTGTTCGACTTTCAAAGCGTTTGCCGCCTTGACGAGCCAAAACCGAGTCTAAACTAGAGTAGATATTACATGCTGGAGGATATAATGGCGCCGATGGAGAGCCTGTATATATGAATTTTTGCCTGAGGCCAAATAATATTAAAGGTAACAGGTGTCTGACTGAAATAAGCGTCCGACACGTATTACGCTACGCAAGTGGTACAAACAGTAGTACTCACCGAGTTAACAGTGGTATAAATCCTTAACGTTTTTCAGCTTAATTTGCATGGTATTCAGCTTTCCTTATTAAAGAAACTTGGCTGTTGCGGGACTCGAACCCTCAACCTCCCGGTTATTAGCTGGGTGCTTTACATTTACTGTTAGCTATAGTGAAGTGCATATTGCATTTACAGTTACTATTATTAATAATAGTAGTTAACTTTAAAAACTAGGAAAAAATAGATATTCTACGTGGAATTTGAACCTTCAACCTCCGACTTACTAGCAATGCGCTGTCCCTTCACGCCTACGCGCGATACATGTTTGCGATTATTACCATGATATAAAATTGTTAATGGCTTTGCGGTTTCGACAGCCACGCATGGCGATGCAAACCTATGGTGCAGGTCGTGATGAACGCGTCTAACGTTATGCATAACAAACACCTCTACTACATGCGAACAAGGGTAAGTGTCATGAGTACTTGTAGTATGGCGGTGTGTATTGTGGTTATATACTAGTATGCTGCCGCCGAGTTTGAGCTACTCATCTGTATTGCGCTCACTGGTATTTTGAGTGCAAGGACTGCTGCTTTCTTGCACGCAAAATATCAGCAAGGGAATGGCACAACCGGTACCGTATGAGTGCTGCGTACATAAGAATGGCACATAGCCAACACAACGAAGCTTGTGTGTGGAATTGTCAATACTGTAGCCTAGGTGCGAGTTATCAGTAGCTGTTGGTTATGTGTGCGTCAACTTTATGTTGGTAGCGGTGCACGCAGTGTCGTGTACCCACTGCTGATTGTATAGGATACTAGTATTAACAACATGGTGAAGGTTTGTGAGATGTGATGCGTGAATGTGACAAAGGTGGGTGGAATACGACAACAATTGTAACATTTAGCATTTTTCTTGGCGGTTCTTCGTTAATCAAGAAATTTGATGGGGAATTTCACACCCGACATTAGCATAAGTCCGTGGTTGATACCTTAGTTCACGACACTAACGTTACCATAAGAGCGTAGTTGATACAGTACCTTAGTGTTAGCATGTACTAGTACCAGATAAGTTTTGATACGCATAGTTTTTAGCCACTTCCCCTATTAATCTTGGCCGTATGCCAACGCAAGTGTGTAGTTCGGGGGGGTTATTGCGCAGTAGTATGCGTAGCAATATACTGCCACCTACGGCTTGTTTCTAGGTATTCGATCCTCGTTAATTGAAATGCACGGATTTCGGTACTTCGAGTCTCGACGGAGCATTTGTACTTCGCTACACTACCGTACTGGTCTTACATAATATCGAATTCAGTACTACCGTAATTGATGTGTGCGGGGCATGGATGACGCGGCGGATCCCTTTATTGTCAGAGGACATTTCTTTGTAGTAGTGGTTTGGTAGAACTAGCGAGGTAGCTAGTATTACTGGTCTAGTCTAGAAAGGTTCTAGATTTGGGCCTATGTGATTGGGGCTTGGATTGTTGGTTATCCTACCCCTCTGCACATTTGGCTGTTGGTAGCAGTCAGTTTGGAATTCACCACTAGTTAATCAAGTGCCTCTCTCCTCAACTGAGCTCTGCTGTCGTTGCTGCCCGGGAAACACAACAGTAATGCTACTCCGTACTACCGGTAGTACTAGTAGTTGTTATAAATCAACATGCGTACAATCATGTTTACTATTTCGAAGAGCGGTCAATATTACTTCTACATATGCGTCTGGCAAAGGCTCATGAGGCAACTATCGGTACTAATAATGATATCCTCGGACCTTTTGGTATCGACCGAGCCTCTGTTCGACTCCCCGTGCCTGAGTGTGGGTAGCCGAATGTTGGTCACGCACGACATTTGAAGAGTGTGACATAAGACGTGAATCTGGAGAGGCATATGTTCCCAGCTGATGGTACACTGTGATGACTTGTAGAGAGTATTGAAGTGAAAGAAGGGAACTGACTGATTGACTGGATATTGAAGTTAGTTACTTTTGGATTTGTCATCGAAGTCACCGTTTTGAACACGGTAGTCGTAGGTTGCAAACACCGGCGCAAGAAAACAAAGAATTCTTCAGCTGTCTTACAGACATGCTAGCGACTGAACGCACGTAGTTCCCTGGAACAGGAAACGAGCATGCCTTGGACGTGGGGCTACCTTGTAGCGACCACGGGGACTCTGTGCGAGGTCGATCCCGGTCGGATCGCTCGAAGAGTTCTGCGGCCCCTGCACCGAGCGTGGACCGCTTTGATGACCATGGAAGGACCCGGACCAGTGCGACTGCGCGGCGGCTGTTCCGGTCACCACAAAAAAGGCGACAACTGGTAGCGGTTGATAAGGCCTGAAGACACGTTTGCGGCACCCGCGTTTGGCGGCACATCTGGGACGGTTCCCGGACTTACGCCGGACTAGGAAGATGTGGATATGGGACAGAACGACGTGCACCTGCACAACGCGCCGGCCCTCCCGAAGAACCCGACGTTCAAGGGATTCCCCAAGGAAGAACGACGCGATTTTATGCCCGTGTACAATTGTATATCGGCCTGACGAATACACTGAGTGCCAACGGGGTCCAACCGCTCATCATGCCCGTGAGGGCGTGTATCGAACCTGCGACAAAGTAACGTATTACCGAATGGGACATGGGAAAACATCCTGATGACGTGTTCGAGGGCGAATGGATTGCATGGTTCAAGCAAGGTTACGACGTCGATTCATGGGCCCTAGACACCTTCAAGAAGCGGATCAAATCTGCTGTTGATCTTGATATGTCGGTCCCAGACGCAGATTCCCGGATCGGATGTATGCTGGATGGTGTGGCTGCGGCTATCCGTCGGGACCGCCAGGAGTGAGTGATCCGGGAAGAGAGCCAGACGATCGTGAAGATCATCACGGATGCCGTCAAGCCTGCGTCGCTACTCCGTGCTGTTACCGAGCAGATAGCGTTGATGCGAAATAACCTTTGAAGAATGATGTGTACCGTTTCGTGCGCTGATTGTAGGAATATGCGATCGGTCACGAGCGCTTTGTGGGTTACGAAGAAGAGTTGAAGCCACCTGCGAGACCAGACCTACCTAAGCCGCCCGGGTCGAAGGTCCTGGGAGGACCCAGGGGCCCGAGGGGAGACGCGAAGCCCCTGATACCTGTTCCGAACACCCGGGTATCGTGGAGCGCCTGTACCCAGTCGCGCCAGCGGACTTGGAACATCAGGTAGTCCTACTCGACCAACATCGCCAATGAAGTCTAAGAGGCTTCTACTTTTAACCAATCAGATTGTTGTCGGTTATACTACTGTATTTTGGTTGGATTCGTCAAAACTATCGAAGGTTGAACGGCCAATCAGGCTTGAAATTGAATCTATATGATGAAGTCTGATTGGCCAACTTCAACTAATCCAACCAACCGTACTGTTATTGAAAAACATATTCTGATTGGCTATGAGCAACACTAGAGCCGGCATCGACTCAAAATAAAGTTTGCGCCGGTTTCTGAAGTCCTACTTCAGAAACCGGCGGCGCAAACTTAGTACAGAACCGCGCCATTAGGGAGAGTCAATATAGAAATCATCTTGCTTTTCAAAAAAAAATCTGCTTTTCAAATTTTGCTTTTCAAAACGAAATGCAAAAGCAACTTGAACCTGTGAACAAGCCAATCAAATAATTAATAGAAACAACCAATCAGGCCAGTGGAAAGTACTTGAGCAAGTCAATTTTCAGAAGCGAGCATGGAGCAGGCGAAGCGAGAACGACAAAGTCGGAGAGTTTGGCAATGCTAGCATTTCTCCGTATACCAGAGAACCATGCTCTATTGACAGGGCAAGCGAACAAGGGCAAGACAATGAATAACACGTTTAGTGTAAAGATGAACAGTCCCAATCCCAATTCCTTTTGCTCGTGACACCATCCCTGCGGACGAACCAGTGCCATTATGGCCGATGCGGTGCAGTGCGCAGGCAAGCTGTACCCATACCGGTCGTTGAGCTCTATTGCTCGTCGGTTGAAAGATGGGATTCAGTTCAATCAACTGAACAATATATGTAAATGTGCTCTGCAGGTAGCAAGAGTTCGTACCATCCTATCCAAGTCGACAAGGACTGCTGCTCTCTCAATGAAGTGATCTATGCGGATACGGATAGCGGTTGCGGCTGAATCATTGGCCTACCGTATACCGAAATCTGTCTAATTATGGATTTGTACCCCCGAAAATGTCAGTAAAATCTGATCGAAATGGATACAACTCAATAAGGTGGTCTGATTTATTTCCAATGCGTTCGGATTGGTTACTTCTACTACCTACTACTTCGACTTGTTTAACTGGCTAGAACGAGCAAATTGGACAGTTTTGACCAACATAAAGCGACTTGGGTACAGCCTTCCAAGGTACCACCAAATCGTACTTTATTGACACCATACAGAAATTTGGGTACAACTCGATAAGGCAAACTTATGGGTACTGATCCATAAGGTATACGGTATAT
>NW_009798280.1:329383-355610 GCF_000520075.1 Aphanomyces astaci
TCCAGTAAAACCACCTTCAACCAACCAATCATCGCATTAGATGAAGTAACTTTAAGCAACGCACCCAACCGTTATTCAAGTTACTTTAGACATTATTTAAGCCTGAGAAATTTTTAAACAATGAATTTAACCCTGGAATTGCCAAAAAAGGTGCAAAGCACAATAGTACTACTATTATAGTAACGTTAGTACAGTAGTAGTACTATTACTATTATAATAGTAGCAACAAGTAACGGCTGCAGTGCAAGGTGGTGACGTGCTAGTTGCACTTGCATTTACTTGGTCCAGAGCTTGGTCTGGTTGTTCACGTGCACCAGTTGCTTCCAGGACGCATGGGTTTGCTCGATCACATCCACGGCAAAGTCCTATCTCATCATATTATAAGTCAATTCAAAATTCGAGTGGGGTGCTCAATCGATCAAATCGACAGACAATCGATATACGACCAATCAAAACACAGGACACGAATCAAGTAGCCAATCAAATTATTTTTCGCTACAGTCATTCCACATCGTAAGTTATTCGTGTACTATTAATAGTAAATTTATGACTGAAATATTAGTATGGAGGGCGACCCTTGTTAACACAACATTCAGGTCAAGAAATTGATAGAGTTGGTAAATCAGTACAAATATTCCCATATTTTTGGCTGAAACGGCAATATTCCCATCCCATCTAGTGAACTAAAGGGATTCCTTCGTACGCGGGATTGCGCACGTCCGTCAAAAGCAAACGCGCTGGGCGGCTTGCCGTCGGGGATTTTATAGTCGCGAAACCAGTTGCGAATGGTTGCGACCGTGTCCGGGGCATGCGCATGCAGGTCGTCCAAATCTAAAAAGTCAGCCAAATAGTCCAAAATGAACGCATATTTGTTAATTTTTCGTGGTGATACTATTGGCCTTACTAAAAAAGCCAATATGTTGACCATACCATGCAGCTTGTTTGCTAGCGGATCGTCGGTGGCGATGGCGATGACCTTCCAGTCCGTTTCCCCGTCGTCGATCATGCCCAGCACACCTAGCACTTTGACTGGATAGACGTCGCCCACCGCCGCCACCCGCGACCCAATCTCGCAAACGTCGATCGGGTCGTTGTCTCCTAAAGTCATATACAGTGAAGTAGCGTAAGTTACGGCAAACAACCACTGTAATTGGACAGTCATAACGTTATTGACCAATCGATTCGACCCCTCAATGTCGTAAGAAGCCAATCAAATCACGTTCTGTCGAATTTCTGCCAATCCAAAACCATTGATACTCCGCATTGGGCAAATCCCAAATATACTAATTTGTGTATTGTATACTTTTATCAAGATTAAATCAGATCAAACGAAGGATATTTGGCGAAAATGACTCACAAGGCCAAATTTGGGCAAAATGCACAATACCTCCATGTTGAGTAGCCGGATCAATGTGGCGCGGGTCTTCCCACGTCTGCGGAATGCACCCGTAGTTGACGAGCGAGTCAAAATGGTAAAACCTGCGCATATGCGAGGGTGAGGCAAATGTAACGAATAAGTACGTGCAAGTACCGCAAGTTGCCGTTCTTTACGTCTTGCTTGATGGGATTCCGTGCTTCTTCCCCGGCAATCTCCATCTTGGCACGGGTCCTACATCGACGTGAGCACCGGCTGCCATGGCCGGTGTACAGTAGTAGTAGTACCCTTTGGGGATCTCGTTTACGAAATGGAACACATAGGAGCTTTTTTCCCCCACTGGACGCAATGGAATGTCGTGCCACGGAGACACTGCAGCACCGCTCGACGCATTCACGAACACGAGGCGACTGTCGATCGTGCCCTTCACACCAACTTGATTTGACGTGTATCCACTCTAAGTCCATCGACGCATGACACCTCTGGATGATACGGCATGAGTGGCTAGAAGTACCAAACAGCGGGTGTGGGCAGACAGCGCCGCCCACGCGGGCAATCGGATGGAACGACTGGCGCGATGCAGCATGATGGCGACGTCTGCCTGGTCAAGTGGGAGCAAACGCTGTGAGTGTTCATCCGGATAAAACATAATATTCATCCGGATAGAGACAAGCATTCATCCGGAGATAAACAAACACTCATCCGGATGATGGTTTGATAGTGGAACAGTTTTTTTTATCTAACGTTGACTTGCAAAATAATATTATTTCAGCGGGCATTCCTATTAATATAATAGTACGAAGTTCACAGTATCAAAGTAGCGTTATTACTATGGGGTTTGGTAATTTCAAAGTACTACGTAGCACTACATACTATTAATAGTAGTACAAGGTAGAAGTAGTTGATGTGAATACGAGTTACTTGTGGCGGATCCCCAGCTCGTTGACGAAGCTGTCGATCGTAGGCCGTCGGCCGAGCACGTTGACGAGCATGTCCATGGGGTCCTTGGCGCCGCCGTGCCGGAGCACCTCGTCGTACAGCACTTGGCCGGCCTTGGGGTTCCACGGGTCTGCGGCAAAGCAGTGCTGCCACACGTCTGCCGCAAACACGCGTGCGTACAGGTAGCTGTAGTACCCCGCGCCATAGTTGACCTAATCCAATATGATCTTGTTAGTATGTTCACCCTTCAAACGACTTACCAAATGGCCAAAGCGGGTGTGCCAGTGCGTCCCCGTGGGGAAAGGCACGAGCGTGTGCTGGTTCTGCAGCGTCTGCAGCGCTTGGGTGGTCGTCGGGGGGGTAAACGGCAACGGCTGGGTCCCAAATAGCGTCAGATCCAGCATCGAATACAAGCATTGCGTCTACATGATTGTTACTTAGCATAGTATTCAGTAATAGAACCAGGATCCGATTCTTATAGTGCCAAGTCGATTCGAAATCTCAATCGAATGAGCAGACTACTATTAACCAAATGAGAATCGAAAATCGGCCAATCAAAACCCAGATCACGAAATCAAGTAGCCAATCAAACCCACTACCTTCAAACTCGAATTCACGTGTGCCTTGAATTCGTAAATCGATCAATCGATTTCGTGAATACGCACAAAAGTAGTCCAAATTTGGGGTCAATGGACAATATCCGGGGTATGTATATATAGTGCTTTTTAGTGAAATTTCGTGTTGTGGTTTCTCGTTGAAATTTAAATCGATTTGATTGGCTACTTCAGATGAGTTCAAAATTATTAGCCAATCAAAACCTTTTCAACGAAATTCAACCAATCAGATCGATTGTGGATCGGTTTGGCCCCTCCCCAAATTTGTATCAAATCGACAATATGTACCAGTTTCATATCCAAAGATATCACAACCATATCATCCTACGATCCTACCTGCGTGTCCATGGCACTAAACATGTGCTTGGACGCCCTCAAATTGGCGACCATCGACCGTGGAATCGGCTCGTTCGTGTCGAAGTGTCTCGCGAAGGTTTCAACTACGCGGGGGTCCCACGCAAAGTACTCAAACAAGTGCGACGGTGTTTCAACAAAGTCCAGCTGACCGCGCGTGCCACTCACATGCTGCATCTCTGTCTGCGACAAGACCGAGTGCAGCGCGTGGCCAAACTCGTGGAACAATGTCTCGACTTCGCCATGCCTGCGCCATTGTCACGAATGTCGTCACCATGGACAGGACGTACGTGAGAAGGGGCGGCGTGTCGGCCGTGGGCTGCTGAAAGTTGCACACGAGCGCGACCACGGGCGTCTGGTAGTGCGTCGGGAGTTGCTTGCCGCATCGAATGGTAAAGTGCGCAAAGTGATTGTACTTGTTTGGCCGTGGGTACAAATCCAGGAACAGCACCCCCACGGGCCGGTCGTGTCGGGTCACGACGAGCTTCCGGACGTCCGGATGCCACGACTCGTGCGGTGCCATGGCGGTGTCTGTGAGGTGGACCCCAAATAGTTGGTCGCAAATGAGCCGCAGCCCATCGATGCACCTGTCGACGGGAAAGTAGGCCGAAATCACGCGCGAGTCCAGGTGGTGGTGCCGCGCTTTGAGCATGCCCATGTAATAAGGCACGTCCCAGCTCTCCACGTCATCATGAGCACTACTGGTCGTCTGCCCAAACAACGTCCGCAGCTGCTGCTGGATGGATCCAGCATTAGGAGGCTCGTGGTGGCGCTTGGCTTGAGCTAAAAGCTGGCGCTCCGACTTCGCCTTGGTCATCAAGTTTGACGCAATCGACTCGAGGAACGCCGCCACACCGTCAGGACTCTCGGCCATCTTGTCACTGCGTCACACATCATTGGGGTGTGTTGGAGACATATATACTTCACTTTTTATATCAAAATATATATATATGGCCTTTGCTTGGACTTGGCAGGATCGATTCGAAACAGATTTTAAGCATAAGCTTGGCATGTACTTCGAAGTATTTGACTGGGCCAAACTATACTAATCGATGATTGGTTGAAGTTCCTATTTAGTGAGTTTGATTGGCTATAACATTCTCAAATACATTTGTCAAGTTCATTCGATTCGGCTAACAACACCTTTTTAGTCTCAAATATTGTGGATTCGGGATAAATTTCCAGTCCTCGTCGAATCACAAATCGACGCTATTGGCTAATCGAATTTCGAGTGGATTTGATTGGCTCTTACAGAAGTATATTCAACCAATCAAAACTCTGGAGTGGATTTGACAAGAATGTTTGTTCATCGTGTACCTGGTGGCCAAATGCGCATAGGTCGGAAACCCTAACGTGGTCGCGACGGCGTGACGAGCTTGAATCAAGTCATCCAGCACCTACCAACCATAATAGTACTTAGTTGGAAAGTCCTACGAATGTTCAGGGGACGTACGTGGAGGTTCTGTTTGGGGCTTGTGTTGCCAGCTAAGTACATTTGTTTGCGCACCGCGGGGTCAGGGATCCATTTCATGATGGCGTGCATAACATGCGAATCCGTGGGCACGAGCACAGACGACCCTTGGACCGAGCAGTGTCGCATATACGACGCAGGCAGGTCCTTGAGCGCACTTTGGGGTACCTACGCGGAAAGTGTGACGATCGATTGGCAACGAGCTACAGGAAGGACCCGAATATGCTCTCGAACGGTGGTAATGTTGTGCTGGAATTCCGAGCTCAGTCTAACATTCGCTTAAGTACAGCGAGATGATCATAGTGCGACGACGGACAGACCGTGTGATGTCATTCTGCAGTGAGATGACGTTGGCGCGACCGTTGGCGTCCAAGTGAATCCCATCGCGCTCGAATTCGGCGCGAAGCAGTAACGCAACCCGACGCTGTTCCTCTACATGCTAACACATCAACAACATGCAAGGAGGACGAGTGATGGACGGCGCACCTGTGAATGTGGCCATGAGCGACTCGTCGACCGTGACGTCTCGCAAGCGCTGGTACATGTCGGTGTCCGTGTTGAGTTGTTGAATCAACGTCGACAATTGGGCAAACGAATTCGACGCGGCGGCTCGGAATTGCCTGCATGGTGATGGGATTGTTGGTGTTAATACAAGTTCGTTTAGCATCACCAGCATCTTACGCATCCGGGTGCACGTTGCGACACAGCTCCGCTGCATCGATCACAATGCACACTTCATTGGAAATCGCGTCCAAGTCTTGAATTGTCGACAGTCCTGGAGGCGTCGACAAGATGCGGTGCTTCAACCGGCCAATTTCGCGGATGGCACGAGCACCCAACGCCGCGAAATCATCAGGACGGACCAAACCCTGCAGTCCGAAGAGTCCGGTTTGATGCGATGCCGTCGTAAACGATGAAGGCCGCGTCGTCGTCGTCCTCGACGTGACTGGCGCATGTCCAGCACCATAGCGGCCCCACAACCTCGTCTTGCAGGCAATCATCTTTGCAGAGTTGATTGTCCGGATAAAAAGGTGCTGCAACCGGAATCCAACCCAAAGGTTTCGAAAGGTCGTGACGACTGCACCATGGCGACGTTGGAGCTCGAACATGTCGTGGGGTACACGGGCCGCGGCAAGGACACGGTGCATACCCATCCAAGGGACCCCGATGTGTATCTCACGAGGTAGACGCCCTTCTTCATGCCTAATGGACATGCTTGACATGTCTTCCTGGATCCAGCATGGGAGCAGCGATCGTGGTGGCGCGGCTGTCGGACCCGCACGCACAAGAGTTCTTGCGCGGCCACGACGAAGAGATCACTTCCATGGCGATATCGCGGTCCGGTTTACTTCTAGCGTCGGGGCAATTGCCGTCATCCAAGAGAAATGTAACGTTTCCACCGTGAACTGGATATTGACGTTCGCAAAGAGTGTAGGCGCCATGATCGTCGTGTGGGAGTTGAATTCGCGGGCAGAATTGTATCAACTTCAAGGGTTTCATTGCAAGATCATGAAGATGGCGTTTTCACCCGACGACCATTTCCTCGTGGCCTCTGGCGCCGACGGCCGCGTCATTCTCTGGGACATGCGGGTACTCCATGATCACATTGCACTTTGGTTGACGCTGCATATGTAGACGTCCGAGGTAATATTGACCAAGTCGTTTCCATCGCCTGTGGCCATCCTTAACTGGGGTCGCGTCGAAGAGAAAAGTCGCCGACCAAAGTACACATTGACGTTTGCGTGCACGAGTCAGCTGGTTGTGAACGACCTCTCGTACGACATTGCATGCATGCAGTACAAGCTCGAGAGCTTCCCCTGCTCCATGCCATCCACGGGCCTCGTCCGCGATTACCTCTCTGCGACCATGACCCAAAGCAAGGACATGCTTCTCGCAGGCACCATCGCCGGCGAGTTGGTCGTGTTCAACACGGACGCACGGGTGTTTAAGAGTACGATTCCGATCTCAACCAACGGCGTCCACAGCGTTGTGTGTGACGCCACGTCCGGCTTCATCTACGTCGGGGCAGGAGACGGCGTCCTGAAGAAGCTAGTCGGTGCCCAAGTCGACTGGAACCTCGTCGGCCATGTCCAGCTGCTCGGGGGCATTGTCGGTCTCGCCGTGTCCTGCGACGGCTCGACCCTTGTCGCGGGCACCACCGCAGGAAAGTTGTACCAAGTGTCTACCGTAGACCTGCGTGTTCGCGAAGTCGCAACGAGCCATCTCGCGCCGGTCACGTCGGTCGCGTTCGGAGGTGGCCACAGCGATTCGTTCGTGAGCCTTGCCAAGGACGGAAGCATGAAGGTATGGGACCTCTCCACGTACACTGTGCGGTGCATGGCGGCAGATAACGCCGCTGGGCGCAGCGTCTGCTACGCACCATCTCCACTGCAACCTGGCGCGACATGGATCGTCACCGGATGGAGTGACGGATGGCTTCGATGTTACGACGCCACAACAGGGGTACATATTTGACGGTTTCATAATTATTAAACTAACGACCCTTTGATAGGCTAAAATGTGGCACATTTCCGGTGCCCACCGTGGCGATGTGACGTCGGTTGCAGCGACGGGCAAGATTGTGGTCAGCGGTGCGAGCGACGGCGGGGTGAACGTGTGGTCATTGACGACGAGAGAGCTGCTCTTGCAGTTCCACGAGCACAAGCGCGGCGTCACGCAAGTGCTGGTGGACGTGACCAAGCCGCATTGGGTGCATTCGTGTGGGCTGGACCGCGCGCTATTCATCTACGACCTCAAAGCCGAGCGCAGAGTCGTCGTGCACCAGGTTCGAGAAGGTGCGTTCCACACCATGAGCCAGCGACTGGATAGCGAGAACGAGATCGTGACGGGCGGCGCGGACGGTCGCATGTTGTTTTGGGACTGCGACGTGACCGAGCACGTCAAGTTGATGTCCGACCCGAATCGCATGGGCATTTCGTCACTTCAGGTGTCTCCTTCAGGTACCGGTCGCATGATGGCATTGTCATGAAGATGACAATGGGTTGATAGGGCGATATCTTGCGACGGGCGGGGAAGACTGCCACGTGAAGGTGTTCGACATCCAACGCGACGTGTTGTTGGCGTGTGCGCTCGGACACTCGGGCGGCATTCAGCAAGTCACATGGAGTCCAGACGAGCGGCAGCTCGTGTCGGTTGGCGACGACTGCTGCATCTGCATATGGAACTTCTTTGAAGAAGTCGAGTGATAAATAAGTCCAACCTTCTTGTTTGTACTACGTCAGCGATGCGGGTGAACTGTTCACTGCGACCGTCGATTCGCAAAAGCATGACGGCGCAGCACGTGGCCCTGTCGTCCCCATGTGGTACGCGTCCAGTGAGCGCTCGGAGCCACGCATCGTCGTGCGACATGCGGTGATGTCATGTATACTCACTCAACTTCCTCGAAGTTCATCACGTGCTTACGAATCGTGACATCACCACACAAAGGGCATTTCGACTGCATTACCTCTATCAATGCATATTCAGGTCGTCAAGCCGGTGGATACATGCAAGTTGAAGGCCAAAATACCTATGTAATTGAATACCTTTCAACATATAATACTTGTCACTGGAGATAGTGTATTCGTTGATAGAGTGCATTTTGGTGATTGGGCAAGTGGATCAAGCAAGATTCAACCCTAATCGCATACACCTTGATGCAATTAAAATCATTTCGCTGAATATTACATACAAATGGTAAGGTATTAAATACAATTCTTGATTCCGACACACCGACACACCGCACCGAAAAAAAGATGCAGGGACCATACAAACGTCAAGTGAAAGGTTGTTATGGCCCGACCAAATCACGATGTGCGTTTTTTCCATTCATACAATAACGGCGGCGGTGCCGGCGACTTCTTCGTTCCTTCGCACCCTTTCTCCACACTACCTTGCCTTCCATGGGTGCTCCTGCTAAGGCAAGGAAGTCCAACATGGGCATCATCGTGCTGGTGCTTGCGTTGCTGCTGACCATGGTAGTGTCCTTCTTGTTCCTGGCATTCTTCTCGTACGCGCCTGTGTTGTGCGCGTGCTGTGTGGGCATCCTGTACGTGATTGGATTGTACCTTGGCTTTGAGTCCAAAGCGTGGCACCACGCCCAAGAGTTTGAGAATCGGTTCTGGACCGTCATGGCGTTCTTATTCAGCACGGCGCTGTTCTACAGCAAGGACTCGCCGTTCGCCATCGGCCGGTACAGCACGTCCCTGGGATGCGTCCTCGTGATCGCATTCACGTTGGCTGTGCAGTTTCTAGACCGACACATCCATCGCGAGCAACTGGCGAACCAAGGGCGAATAACGCGCCCGCAGCTAACCAAGGACATCAACACGGCGCATACCAAGACGAGCATCATCGCCCAGTGCGTCGCGTCCGTCGATCCTATTTATCTCCCGTCGACCATCAACTTGATTGTGAATGGCGAACAAGTCAAGGGCCAGGTACGGGATGGTGACTTTTGAAGGTATGTCACGCGGACTTGAGTAGGAACAACGCGTGCTGGACATCCTCATGAAGGCCGAGAAAACCGAACTAAATTATATCCTGGGGCACATTCAGCTGGCGCTCCTGTTCTACAAAGTCAAGGACCCGTGTCGCACCCACATCTGCCAGCTGCTCTGCGAGACGCGCGTGATGGAGCTGACCGTCAACTCGCGCGCGATCGTGTTGGACGCGCTCATGCTCATGAAGCTCACGGCGCACGCCAAGGGCGAGCTATGGGCCAAGAACATTCTGCTCCGCACCACGGGCGACGACCTGTCCATTGTACACTCTATCATGATCACCTCTTGGTAGTCCTCACCATCCAGTCGATTGGTGTTGTAGCTCAAGTCCACCACCGACTCGAAAGGCACAGTGCACACGATGCACCAACTGGTTTACCATGACATTCGAAGCGACGCCGTTCGAAGTAAGTTGTAGTACGGAATGATATTTTGCCCTATTACCCAACTTTGGACATATCACACTAATTTCAGTCACACACACTAATTTGACGTTGATCATGGTTGTTTCCTGCAATCTGATTGGCTCCATTGTTGTTCTGCCGATCCATTCATTCTTCTGTACATGCATGATTTGGTGATGCAATTCTCCAGACACAACAATAGTACCTCTATGATTTGATATTGAAGTGGCCACGAGATTGCAGTATCGTCGTGGGTATATCGTACATTATTGTGCTTCCCCATCTCATTGTGTGAATGGTTATACTTATCGAGTATGCTACGTTGCAACGTAGCGGCGGTACTAAACCACATCCAGCGTCAAGCCAAGTTCCAACTAGCGCATATGCAGATCAGCACCAAGAACATTGGCGGCAAGCGCAAGCAGCTCGAGTGGCGCAAGGTGCTGAGCGACGTCGACGACACGCTCGAGTCGTCGGGGGGCATGTGGCCGGCGGGGGTCGATCAGTCGTACCCGCGACACACAGTGTACCCCGGCGTGATCACGTTTTACCGCGAACTGGACCTCGGACCAAACAACATGGCGGCGTCGTCGTCGACGTGGGAAGACGGCCGGCTTGGGAACCTCACGTTCATCTCGGCGCGGCCACACGTGTACAAGGACCTGTCGGAGAAGAAATCGATCAAAAAGTTTGACCGATTGCACTCGACGCGGGGTCTGCACTGCTTGCCGTCGATGCTGGCGGGCAGCGTCGCGAGCGGTACGGCGTTTGTGGTCAAGGGCGACTTGGAGCCGATGGCGCTCAAAAAATTCGACAACTTTCGCGAATACTATGCCATCTACCCCGAGTACAAGCACATTTTCATCGGGGACAACGGCCAAGGCGACGTCCGCGCCGCGCAGCTCATCGCCGACACGTACGGGTCGTCCGTGCTGGAGGCGGGGTACTTCCACTTGGTCCAGCCGCTGGAATCGACCCACGGGTTCACCGACAAGGACACGTATAAGCGCCAAAACATCTTCTTCTTCGACACGTACGTGGGCGCGGCCGTGCAGGCGTACCGGCTGCACCAGATCTCCAAGCGAGGGCTGCAGCAGGTGGCAGAGGAGGCGTCCGCGACCTTCCTCGCCATGCAGTGGAAGCCCCATGACGCCGACCGAAGAGAGGCGAACCGCGTCAAGTTGAACGTGGATTTCACCAGCGCCAACGAAATCCTCCAGGAGCAGTCGGTGCCGCTGATCGGCAAGCCCCAGCGGTACGACGTCGGGACCGTCCTCGAGACCCCGTTTGGCAAGGGCCTCATCGTCGCATACAACGCTGTCACAGGCATTTACGCTGTGGACCTTGTCGAGTGGTGGACCCGGTCGGCCAACAAACAACCCGCCAAGGCGTACCTCCCCGAAGCCAGCTTATCCCGACGCCCACTCAACGACTTCTCATTGGCCGCGGTCACGACGACCTTGCCGCCGTCGCACAACCCCGGGTCGTACGTCCGAGCGAGCATGGTGTCGAGTATGGATCCGCTGCTGCTGTCGCAAGGCGTGCTGCCACTGCGGACGCCGGTGGTCACCCCCTTCGGCCCCGGCGTCGTGCTGTCGTACCGCCCGGACGACGTGTACATCGTGCAGGTCCGGCACGTCGGGACCCTCTACTGCCAGCGCCACGTCGTGAGCGTACCCCCCGACAGCACGCCGTCCAGTCGGAGTAGTTTTGTGCGGTCATCGATTGGGTACATTGCAAAAAAGTTCAAGTTCATGGCGTCGCCGTCGCAAGGGCCGGCGTCGTCGTCGTCGTCGTCCCCCAACCTTCTCGACGACCTCACGACGTTGGACGAACGAACGTTCCCGGAACATTCCCGCGTACAAACGCCGTTCGGCGTCGGCGTTGTCGTGTCGTACGCTAGGGATGTGTACCGCGTGACGCTGGTCGATCCAGCCCTGGCACTCGTCACCGTGTCGGTGCAGACTCGCCACGTCACACTTTTATCCCCCCCCGGCGACTCTGCCCACCACCATCCGTTCAGACTGCACACGTTGGTGTCTGTCGCCCCGTTCGGGATCGCCCGCGTCCAGAGGTTCCGCCCCAAACACTCGATCTACCAAGTGCAGTTTGTTGCGTCGAGTGGCGGCTCCATGGTCGGGTACGTGCACGCGTCGACGGTGCGCCCCGTGGTTCGGCCGCGTCGATTGGTTCGGCAGTGGGCAGTCCACACCAAGGTGCAGTCGCCGTTTGGCCCGGGCATCGTGTCGGCAGCGACCAACGACGCCGGCGTCGTGGGCGTGACGTTGTCAGCCAGCCGACTCGAAAATTTCCAAGTGTTTGTCCAAGCCGATGCGCTAGTCGAGGAGCTGGTCCCTGTCCGGGGGTCCGGGCTGGGGCTGCTGTCGCGGCTGCGGCGCACGACCATGTGGTTTGACTCGAAACCGCCGCCGGAAAAGGACCCAGTAGTAGCAGGAGGAGGTGCCGCGGAGGCTGCAGCCCCGCCGCCCAACCCCAAGCTCGGCAAACCCGTGCGCACGCTGTGGGGCCCGGGGGTGCTCGAAGCCGTCCGCCCGACCGACGACGTGCACGTGGTCGCGTTCAAGTCGGGCATGCTCGCGTTCCTGGATGCGGCCAGTGTCGGCGACGTGGTGGCGGCGGCCATGGGCGATGTGGTCAAGACCCCCTTTGGCCAAGGCGTCGTGCTAGGCTACAGAAGACGAGTGTTTGTCGTCCAGTTCTCGTACGCCGTCGGGTACATCCAGCCGCGGGACCTCGAACGGCTCCCCGACAAAGCCCCGCCCGCCGCGTGTGCCATCATGTAATTCAACACGTCTGTTGCCACTCGTGTTGCATTGAAGTTGGAGCGACCAAACTCGTACTAGTAATGTCAACTTACTGGTTGGAGGAAGGTTCACGATAGATACTACTGTAGTACAGGACTAGTATGTAGTACTAGTAGTTCTGACGCTGTGTACTACCTACAGTAGTACGTCACGTTCTCCCGAACAGATGTGCCTTACGCTTTGCCCTGTGGTGATTGGTTTCACACTAATTGAAACCGCACACTATTTAAACGTCGATGTGGTTTCCTGCAATCTGATTGGCTCAATTCTTCTGCCGATTCTTCTGTACAATTGGACGAGCCACCGGTAAGCTACACTATGTCCATTGAAAGAGTAATCGAGTGAGGTTTGTACTGTACTGTACAGTACATATTTGTAGGAATACGAAGTCCTATCCGTGTACAGTTAGTTGGGTTGGTTCAACTGCTTTGGGCATATATGTCGGTGACTATTATTCCTTCAGCACCGCGTCGAACTCGTACTGCGTTCGCGGGTGGAGTTTGTTTTGATTGGCAAAGTCCGCCGGCGTAAACACTTTTCGGCCCGCCGGCTGCACTTTCGTCACGACCACCCATTTGGTGTCGGCCGTACGAACCCACAGCGCATTGTAAAACCGATCATAGAAGAACGACCCGGCGTCGAGTTGGTCCAGATGAGGCGGCGACGTCCATGTGGCCATGTGCGTCTCCATGGCGGCGACGTCGGCCACCGACGGCACGTGCATCTCAATCAGCATCACGGACTTGGATGCAAACGCACACATGACGCCAACTGTTTCGCCGACCGCTCGCCACATCTGCATATGCATGACTAGGACATGCGACAAGTGATAGTAGTTACGTTGTAGAGCTGGTCCTGGGGCTCGTTCCAAGTTACGATGCCGTGCTACAACCACAACGCATGAACACGCCATGAATCGACAGCGAGCTAACTGTTAGCGTTCTACCTCGCGCTTGATCTTGGGAGCTGTCGTCGCTACCGCGTTGTCCTAACAAGAGAAGCGTCACATGATGATCATATATATGGCTTTAATGATAGTTCTAGCGGATGATATATTTCGTACTTGAACCACCGCGTGCTTCTTTTTCTCGTCTAGATCTTGCAGCACTTGCACAACGCATTCGGCGCCTTCTTCGGCCAAGTGCGCGGACAAACTATAGTTGTGTGTCGGATGAGTAGTGTACTCAATGACGATCGGTAGGAGTAGTAGTACTCAATGACGATCGGTAGGAGTAGTACTCAATGACGATCTGTATGAGTAGTAGTACTCAATGACGATCGGTAGTACTCAATGGCGATCGGTAGGAGTAGTACTCAATGACGATCGGTAGGAGTAGTACTGTACTCAATGACGATCTTGACGTAAATATGACTGCGATTCATTCAATTCGTATACCTGTGATAGGTAGAGGTTGGAGGAATCGGCAGTTCTTTTTGGAGAAGAATACGACCCACGTCGAACGCCCTACATCCGACATATTATAACGGTGTTACGACTGAAAGATCGTCATGTTGCAGAGGACAATAGGCGGACACTTACAACGGATCGATTTCGATCACAGAAATGCCAGTCGTGGTATCACCATGCAAGAGCGCTCGGGGAATGGGGGCCGGGCCTCGGTACTAGCCACACATAAACCCAACATGAAGTCTGAAGATTCACGTGAGTATACATACATACCTTGGGCAATAGCGACGGGTGCATGTTGATGGCGCCGTGCTTGACATTCGCCAGCATGTGTGGATGCTACGCACGCCCATAAGTGAGTGAACATGACATGTGACGTCGTTGCGTACAATGAAGTAGCCAAAGGACACGACGACGCCAATGTCGAACGGTGCAGCGGAAGGCGGCATGGCCCAGTCCTTGAGGGATTTCCTACGACGATGGTAACACTCTGATATGATATGGAGACTATGAATGGCGTACACGTTGTCAGGGATGTGGTGGACCACCAAATTGTGCTCCAGCGCAAACGCTTTGACAGGAACAGGCGCCTTGTGTCGAGCCTTGCCCATGTGCTTGTCTGGAGGACAAATGATCTGTGCATTCGGTCAGTACAGAGGATGTCCGAAGACATACGACATGTACCTCTATGTCTTGGATCAAAGGAGGCTGCGTCGCTTTTGACTGCCCAATCCTACATGTCATGTGAACCCACATATGGCACTGGGCATGATCATTACATGCTTGCATGCAGCCGCTTCAGCGTTGCCAACGAGATGTTGTCCGTGCCGAAGAAGAGAACACGGAGAGGTGGCGATGACGGTGATGAGGTCGTCGCATTGCGAAGCGTCAAATGGGAGGCGAAGGCTGACGACCGACGCGTCACGAGCGCGGTGGCGGCATGGAAGCGGTGCATCATTTGTTTTGCCTTCAAGGCGACCAAATTCTAGCCAATGAAACGCATGAATTTGATACAAGAACAGCCCCTCGTTTGAAGACTCGACCATTGGCTGCCTTGCATTTTCCGTCCAAAGTACTGCGTGGGAATGAAGTCGTTTACCAAGTTGTTGCTCGCCGGCGGCGGCGTCATCACGTTCGTGTCGGTGGTCACAGGTCCCCTGTCTGAATGGAACGCTCGCCGAGAAGGCGCCATCGTAAGCCTTCATCATCTCTCTCTCCGCGTAGACTAATGCTTGATGTAGTTCCTCAAGAACCTCGAGAAGAAGGTGTTTGAAAAGGCGGCATAAGTGCATGGCGGAGGCGATGGCCGTGTCCGTGACTGAAATCAAACCATCTGTAGAGGCCTCCAATAGAACCAAATATATGACTATTCTTCCACTCAAAGTGCCCAACGTCCATGCACAACGACGCCTTCATACAACACGGATGCTAGTGCAATCGAGTTGAGCTGTTGGATTATGTGCAGCATATCCCTCCTCGCACTATAGATTTATATCACATCGACGTCATCCTAGTGTTTTTCCTAAAGCGTAATCGAGTTCTTCCCCGAATCGGGGGCGGGCGTGCCAAAGGCAAACGGGGACACGTCGCCAATGTGTTCGGAGCTGTAGTTGAACGAACCGCCACCGCCATTCGAGCCGCTCATGAACGAGTCGCCGCAGTTGTACGAGCTGCCGCTGCCGCGTGCGTTCGAGTCGTCGTCATCCCAGAGACTGGCCGTGTCTTGGTGGGTGATGGGTCCTGGCTTGGTGGCGCTGTCGGTGCGACTCGATTCCATGGCGGTGACCCACAGGTTGTTGTGGGAGTTGGCCGAGTTGGCGCTCTCGCAAATGCTGTCAGAGTCAAACTGGTCGTTCGGGTGGCGGCCGTTGGCGGCGGCGGCGGCATGGAACGGCGGCGACGACAAGCGCTGCGCGTTTGAGACGAACCCGTCCGTCGGGTATTTGGGTGGGGAGATGCGGGATGGCTGGAAGTACGGGTTGGGTTGGCTTGTGTGGGAGTGGGAGTGGGCAGGCGAGAAGGACGGAGGGGACTGTGACGACGAATGGTGCTGCTGATGCTGCGGGGGACGGACGGGTGCCCCGAGGGGCAGGAAGTGCTGCTCGTGATGCATTGGCCGGATGCTCTTGTTGTGCGGAGACAGCACGTCGTCGTCGTCGTCGCCTTCGTGGGCGCCGCGGCGACGGCGCAACAACACGAATGCGATGGCCAGCAGAATAATGCCGCCGACGCCACCGATGATCGCTACGATGACTGTGGTGGTGTTGGACGAATCTGCGACACCGGCAGAGGTCGAGGCCTTGGTGGGGGTGGGCGAGGTGGAGGTTGAAGTTGATGGAGGCTTGGGAGCGGCAGTGTTGGAGTCCACCAAGATGTTTTCCGGTCGTGATGAGGTTGGAGTAGGTGAAGTTGGTTCGTCAGGAGAAATGATTGTCGGGGCGGGAGCGGCAGTGGGCGGAACGTTTGTGGGGGCCACTGACGTGGTGACGTCGGGGGGTGCGTTTGTCGGTGTCGGAGAAGCCGATGAGTTTGTGGTCGGGGCGGTCGGTGAGGTTTGTTCAGGTGGCGGTGTGGTTAGTTCAGGTGGCGGTGTGGTTAGTTCAGGTGGCGGTGTGGTCAGTGCAGTTGGCGGCGCGGTCGTGGTAGTCACGGCGGTTGTGGAGACGACAGGTGCGGACGTCGTGGGCGTCTCTGAGGTAGGAGGAGGCGGGGTGTTTGGCGTGGGGGTCGTGGTTGGGGTGGGTGGTACGGGTGTGGTCGTTGGGACCTCCACTGGTGCTGGAGTGGTCGTTGGCTCCGGTGGCAAGATCGTGACAGGCTCCGAGGTTTCCGGCGACAGAGTAGTGATGTTGTCTGCTTGAACCGCTGCGAAGGACGTCGACGCAGCAGCAGCCGCGAGCATCAGGATCGCGGCATGGTAGGTCCTCATGTTTGGCGTGGTGGTCGATTCAGGAATTGCGCGAGTCGCGCATCCTCGAAGCGATTACTGCTACTCATTTGAGTACAGTATCCTTATTCAGTATAATTATTGACTCGATAGAATATTCGAATTAAATTAATTTCAAATCTCTTGCTATATAACCAATTATTCTTAACAGCTGGAAAAGTTCAGCCTGGTGCTTCTTCTATAGGGGAATTAATGTGTCACGTTGATTGGTGAGACTTTGGAGGAGAGTCCAACGTCAGTGAGTCAACTCACAACATAACATTAATATTCCAAGTATGTAGAATTCGATGGGAGAGCGGTGTGAGGAGAGTATTATTCACGATCTGTGATTGGGTTATTCAGCACCGCATGTTGGCTCGTCTTCACATGGTTACTTTGAGCATTCGTCGGAGAAGTGAAGTGTGATGGCGAAAATTCTTCGTTGGAGACAGTGCACGGATTAAATGGTCGACCACTATACGTATACTGTAGTGATACTATTGTGCTTTTCAGTCAAACTTGCCTATTTTGGTGGAGTCATGAAATCGCCAACTAATCGAGCAAAGGAGTATGATTGGCTACAAAAAAATTGTTTGCAATATGATTGGCTAAAAAGATTGATTGATGCATTACAGAAATACATCTTAAACTTAGTTTTATATTAAATTTTCGATGGTCCAGCGATTGTTCGGCGGTTCATTCAACCAACCGCCCGAGGAAATTTTGAGTAGAACACACAGTAAGTAATAACGTTAGGAACGTCTGCGTTGATAATGAATCCTAGACACTACTACATCGAACTGGGGAAAAACACGACCAGGGGCACAATCAGTTTTGAACGGAGATCGGTACGTAGTATAATCATTTGAATTTTCAATCAGCGGATGATTGGGTAATAATTGCATTGCATTGCACCAATAGGCGTCAACCAGTTTGGGTAATGCTAACTTACACACGCTCGAAGCTCTCATACCAGATGCTGACAGTGAATCCACTTTACACATTGTGAATAATTAACCCATTGTCAAAATAGCAACTTCGCTAAAATTTGAAAACTTACAATTAACCCAAAGTACACTAGCGAACAACAAAATGGAACTAGTAGTTATTATGTTCAGGTTAATATTGCATCCTCAAGTATTTGAACAGAACAGTGAGCTTATTGTACCGTAGTTCCGTATTATTATGAGGTGCGGACATACTGTATACGGAGTTCACGAGAAACTTTGGGACAACCAAATAAGGCTCGTTAGCAGTTCATACTGGTACAGTGTACCGGTACTGTTAAAATTAACGCTCAAGACTTCATTTCAAAGAACAATTCCCTGATTGCAACAGAACTTTGGTGCAAGTCATCGAAATACTACAAAAAAATTCCTTGCATTTTGGCAGCTATTCCAACTTTGTATTGATATTTTTACGAAAATAGCTGTAATAACGATAGAACTGGAAAAGCCCAACCGAAGTTACGGTTCAGATTTTCGATTGGTGAAAAATGATCGAGGACTAGTAATAGAATTTATATCAACCGGCCTTTTGTATGGAAATACTGTACATGGAGCCAGGCATATTTTGGCCGAAAAGGAACATCAAGTATATTATGGTCTTTGTATCCTGCACTTATCCGTCCATTGACTGTGAATCCGGATTATTCAGGACGTCTGTTAACAGTAACATCAACATTTCGTGGGTTTAAATGACAGAACCGAGGCGTTTAATAGTAAAACGCCTCCTCCTGGCACTTTTCACAAAAAAGTCTGGGTGCTATTTTATCTTCATTACTCAAAATTTTAGTAAACCGAGAGGTAATTTCGACAGATCTCAACAAGATGAAGATATGTTACGTCTCAGATAAATTTAGCGAAGAATTGATTGAGAAATAAGAAATGATAGTTTGCAAATATTAGCTGTCCACTAAACATTTGGCCATAGGGGTGAACGATCAATATACTTAACAATTGTATGCAAATCCGGTATAACAGGAGGTTTATCCGGACAATTCAAGTATCCGTCTTGTGTAAATACAGTACTGTACGAGTCGGACGCTTATACACACCTCTAAAATTTGATAATATTTGGCAACTCGCTGAAAACGTATTTAAACGGGTTTCCTTTGCATCCAATAGGCCAAATGGCAATCCTTGAAATACTGTTCAACGTTTTACAGGTGAATTACTCGCGATATTTGTTGCAACCATTTTCGGAATTCAACAATCTCAAATGTTGCAACTACTGTTACTTCCGGACATAGGTCCATGTATAATAGAGGGGGTTTAGACCCGAATAACCAAAAGTTGTGAAAAGCACAATACATCATTTTTTACTAAACTTGCTCACACTGGTAGGTGTTTTCTGACATTTTTCGTGGCAGCCAGGGTGACCCTAAGATCTGTGAAATACGCTTGCGCAAGTATACTATCCGAAGATGGTATTTGTTGACAGTGAAGTCAGACATTCTTTTACGAATGGAGGTAGTACTACGTAGTAGTAGTCAGGTTTTAGTATTTCGGATTCACTACAGTACTACAGTACACCTATGATTTCTCCGACATCACTTTCATGGTTTCGGTTGGGTGTGTCCCTAATTGGATAGAAATATACAATCAACATAGGTCAATTATTTTCTTCCAATGAAATATAAGTCCTGTGATGGATTTCGACCAATGTGCATGCCTGACTGTGAATAGTTTTCAAAGTAGCACTCTAAACAACAAATGACATATTGTCGATTTGCTGTGAATTTCCGGATATGGAAAGGTTCAGAGCCCTACTTTCATAAACCTCGCGACGATATTTGCTTGGTTAGTCTGTGAGTTTGACAGTTTCGCATTTGCGTGCCATTTCCAAACGCACGCCCTTCTTCTTTCTCGTGGACACCCATGAGCGCTATTGAGTCTGTTGTCTTCCACCGACACGCCAGCCCCAACACTGTGATGCACTGCCTCTACGGCTACTACTTCCTTGGGATGAAGAAGTCTCGTTTAGCAGTCATCTATGGGAAGGACGAGAAAACGATTGCCAACTGGGTGACAAGATACGACGAGACCGGCGGCTACCAAAGAAGGACTGTATCCACCACACGAACATTCACAACGGCCGAAAAGACCTGGATCATCGCGTTCTACACTGCCCAACCACTGTCCTTTCTCGATGAAGCCAAGTCCGCGTTTGCCAAGGCTTTCCAAAAGCGAATCTCTGTTTCCCACGTCTGGGCGATCATTCACGACCATGGGATAGCATGGAAGGTGCTCGAGCGTCGTGCAATCCAAATTCACGAGGAAGATGTGTGTCGATTTGTTCGTGAGTTGGACTCGATCACTTGGAGCCAGAGAAACGTCGTCTTTCTTGACGAGGTCAGCTTTGACAACCGTGGCATGCTTCGGAAGCGAGGTTACTCAATGAAGGGTACCAAGCTGATCTTTCGCGGCGAGTTCAACCGAAAGCCTCGAGTGTGTGTCCCTTCTCTGTTTCATGGGTGCCGATGGGGTGCTTGACTACTTTGACACGGAGGGGACATTCGTCCGAACAAATTTTGTGCAATGCTGCTCTCAGTTCGCTCACAATGGCCAAGTGAAGATGTATCCTGGCCGAAATTCAGTCTGGATCCTTGACGGGGCAAAGATTCACTGCCACTTCGAAATCGTCATGTACCGCGACAATTGGGGATTGTGCCAATATTCCTGCCCGCCTACTGCCCGTTTTTTAACCCCACTGAGTACTTCTTCGGATACCTGAAGAAGGCATTCCAACGACACTACGTTGAATGCTGCACCGAGCGGAATTTGATCTATTTCGTCGTGAAGATCATGCAAAACTTCAAGCAGATCGATATGGCTAAGGTACTATCCCATTGTGGGTGGATATCCTCGGGTCGATTTGATCCATGTAGAGGACTTCATCAAGGCGGTGTACGACTGGGAAGTATTACGATGACCTCATTGGATTTAGGATTTGAAACTCGAGATAATGATTAATGCATCAAATTATTCCATGTCTTCTAATGCGAAATCATGGTCGGTGTCTCAGACATTCTCAACAGCATGCAGACCGGCCACTGGTAATTCGTTGTCGGGAATTGGTGCTAGATCCTGGCCCATGGCTACAAGCGTTTCCCGTTTCGCCGCCAGCGCTTGTTCAAATAATGCAAGTCGTTGGTTGACAATTTCCTCAGCACGGAGGATAACGTCCACTGAATCACGGACTTTGCCCAATTCGAGCATAGACGCATCGACAACATCCATTGCAGTACGGATTGTTCTCCCCATGGATTCCATTCGGACATCATGCGCCAAAGTCCTTGGTCGCAGGCGTGCCAGTACGTGTGACGGTGGTTGATGTTGGATGCGGGAATCCCACGCCACCACCGGAGGGCGGAGGACATGGCCTGCACAAATGCGCTAAATTGGACGGTCGCCTTCCCACGCCTCTTGCCACTTCTCGCGGAGCTTTGCGATGTACTGCTGGATCGTCTCTTCGCTTGGGGCACCTCCACGATCCTGAACCCCGGGAACAACACATACCGCTGTGAACTCCAGCAACTGCTCTTTCGTCGCAACACTATTGCCGTACTTGTAGATGGATAGGCCAACACGAGTCGACCGCATCGCTGTGAGCCAGTCCCCCATTGAGCTGTTGCTGTCAAGTCGTCGGACGTGGGAGCCTGATCGTAGTGAGAACATACGAGCAAAGTATGTCTCGTTGAGGGGTTCGTCAATGATGGTCCATGCTCCATTGTCGTCTCTAGCTGCAAGGCCAAGGCATTTGTCCTTGAACTTGACGAAGATCTTTGTCTTCGTCAAGTTCAAGATTTCACTCCACGACGCGCCACCACAGACGAACGTCGCCAACCTTACAGCGGACGTGTTGCGCTGACCGACAGTCTCTTTGACCATAGGTTCAAGTGTGAGCTCGTACAACGAGGTTGAGTGCACCCCCACCTCGGGTTGTGGGCTTGGACGTGGGCTTTGTGAGGATCTTATGTTCCTCGCGGGAGTGTCTGCAACGTCCATGGTGGGTGTCCGCGTGGATAGTTTGGAGTTGAAGCGCGGCACGTTCTCTAAAAGTCTGTTCTCTGAAAGGCTGGTTTCTGAGTAGCTAATCATAATCTAGCATGAATGGATTAGCCAATGGGCGAGGTTTGTGATAGGTTCAGTCGGCGAGATTCGATTCGACGGAATCTGGAATTCTGTACCAAATCCGCAATACTACTAGAGAGTTTTCGGTACATCAATTTTCGACATTGGATTGGAATTATACTCCTTAAATTAGTATTTCGCCAGATTCCTCTACAAATACATTGTCGAAACTTGTCTCAACCTATGGGTAGCCATAGCTTCACGGCCTTGGAACCCAACATTTGGCTGCCGAAGTTTAGATCCTGAAGACGGATATTCTTGGTATGGATATCATAAACACACACCATTCATTCACAAGTCAATCAAATGTCAGCGCATTTGATCAACGAGCCAGAGCTGGTGGAAGTCACCCGGACGAATCAAGTTGAGATCGCAAGTTTGCCTGTCGCCACGATATTCAGTTGCTTCTGCTAGTCACCTTCACTCGCCCATGGGAAACCGACTACGGCAAGCAGGTGTTGGCATGGGGCTCTTTAGCCACCGACCTTGGCTACCGGTAGTCAACAAGCTTCGGAATGAAGAAGATGAGCCCGTTTCGACGCTCTGATGTGAAAGTTCGTGCGTGGCGAAAGTGCATCGTTGCGGAAGTCGGGAACGTCAGAAGAGTACGAAGAAAGCGAGCAGCTCCTTGGTGACATTCAAGCCCGCATGGATGACTTCAGCTGAGCAGTTAGTTGCACGTTTAGATTTTGATCGTGAGCAGGCCGCAGGTAATTCTGCGCAACACAACGCAAATCAGCGCTTGATGTTAAACTTGATCAGTGCGATGGCTAAACGATTCAAATAATATATACTACTCTGGTCCAAAATAGTTGTTAGGTAGTTTTTTCTATTGACAGAGTTTTTCTATATATCACCCGTTTTGCGATGCGATTGGTGCATCAAAAAGCGCAAGAGCTCTGCTTTGATTGGGTAGTTTGCAATCTTTCTAGAGCATTTTGGCTGTCGAGATATTGGGCGCCAAAGTTGGCGTGTCAAATGAGCGAAGTAGAAACATCTCGAAACATGATCATTACACGATTGTTCATCGCCCCAACACTACACTCTCTATAACACTACCCTCACTATGCATCCATACCCCACCAACGTTCGTTGCGTCGAGCCTCGTCCCGTCGACGCGCCGCGAAGCTCAAGCACCCACCTCCGCTCCGATGAACGCCAAGCGTTGTACGAAACACTGCTTGGCGTTTCATCGCAAGGCGTACTACCCCGTGGATCCATTGTTCGTGTTTCTGCCCAGTTCGGTTGCCACGCGCTAACTGTGTCGCGAATTTGGTCGCGCGGACTGCAGTCCGTCCAAGAAGGATGCATGTGTGCCGATGTCGCATCGAGAATTCGCGGTAAATCTCTATGATGTAATATATTTATCGAATGTTGCGAGTATAGAGTTTTAAGATTTTACTGCTTTAGGTAATTCTGGACCCAAGCGAAAGCGAACGAACGAAGAAATTGAAGCAGCGATTCATCAAGTACCTCAGGCGTCACGGCAGACCTTGAGGTCCATGGCCTTCAAGAGCAAACAATATACCCAAGTCGACGATTATGAGACACATGAAAGAAGCGGCGAGTTTGAAGGCGCGATCAAGTTATGTCAAGCCCTATCTTACTCCAAGTAACCAACAAGAGCGCCTGCGTTTTGCCATGTCTTTTCTTCAGCCTCTGTCAGATGGGAGTAATTTTTTTATAAGTATGCACGTGTATGTGCATATTGATGAAAAATGGTTCTATTTAACTTTGGTTAAAAGAAAATTCTATGTGTAGGAGGACGAAGCTGTCGCAGCTCGATTTGTGAAGTCGAAACAGTTTATAACAAAAGTTATGTTCATGGCGGCTATTGCCCGCCCTCGTGTTGACTTAAACGGCGCTATTTTCGATGGCAACATCGGTGTTTGGCCGTTTGTCGAAAAAGTGCCTGCACGGCGCAACAGTAAAAATCGGTCAAAAGGCACGATAGTGACGACTCCACAATCAGTCGATGCTAAAGTATACTTGGACATGGTTTTAAATAATGTTGTGCCTGCGATACAGTCAAAGTTCCCACCGCAGACTGGTGTTGTAATCCAACAAGATAATGCGAGCCCCCACAAGTGCTTGACAACAAGTATGCTGAAGTCGCGAAGTATAAACGGAATTGAAGTGAAGAATCAGCCGCCGAATAGTCCAGATTTTAACGTTTTAGACTTAGGATATTTTAACTCTATTCAAAGCCTGCAGTATCAAAAGTGCACTCGAACGATCGAGGATCTTATTGATGCTATAGAAACCTCGTTTTATGAATTGCCTGTGGATAGGTGTCAAAAACTTTCATTACACTTCAAAAGGTGACGGAGTAAATGCATCGACATACATGGAAGCAACGAATATAGGCTCCCTCAAATGAAGAAGGACGCCCTGATCTCAGACTTCACGTCCTTCAACGTTGAGTGTGATGCCTATACATACGAGAGTGCTTTGATCCACTTGAACTATCGACTGGGCGAGGAAGCGTCCATGGAGGCACAAGTGAATTCCCAAGAACAAGGTGTTGTGACAAATTAATAAAATGTCATTGTATTTTTGGCCTTGCATACATGTATGCGTTTCTGGAGTTACATACAAATATCAAGCTGTTTCGAATTGGTCTCTCATACTTTAATCAAGTCAAAATGAACCTAACAACTATTTTGGACCAGAGTAGTATCGATGATGAGCATGCGACAAGACTGTACTATTACTTTACAAAATTGTACGATCGAAATTGTAAAGTTATGAAATTAATTGTTGATACCAAGGTATATGTCGACATCGGGCGGTTGGAGACCGAAGTACATAGAGATTTGATTCCCTTGGGGCTTCATGCACGTATGGCAGTTGGTAAGCAATGTTGCTACTAACCATAGCAAACCTACTGGGCAATTTCGAACCTTCATTTTCTTGTCGTAACTGACGAAACTCCACAAACGCTTGATGATGTGGAAACTCCACTCGACAGACTCACGCACGGAGCTCGTGCATGAATTGAACACGACAAACACTGCCGGCACCCGTACGCTGGGTCGCCATAAATGCAAAAACCCGCCAATCCGGGTTCTCTTGCAGTCGATCGAGCAGATGACTCATTGCCAACACAGTTGGCGTCGTGGGTGGCCATTGTACACTGCCCGCTCGAGATTTTCGTTTGCCTCGCCGTCATCCCGAGGACTTGGTCGTGCAATGTATTGCTTTGTGTCATCCATAAAACTAATGCATGTCTACACGCTTATTCAGAACTTCCGTTCAATGGCACGAGCATACATTACTATAGATGTGTAAGTCATAGTTGTATAATAAACTTTCTACCTGGTCGTTCGGTCGTCAATGTCTCTGGCAAGTACAATACGTCAGCAAACTTGGCGTACAACATGCGCACAACAGCCAAAATCACGCGACTGCTTGACTCCACGGACCTTCCGAACTCATTCGCCACGGTTAACAAACGCAATGGTTCCGCCAGTCGGCAGCACGTCATTGCCAACACCTCGACAACCTCGATTCGATCGGACGATTCAGTAGTGATCCAAGTTATAAGTCGAAACTTTTCGCACAGTGTGTGCAGTTGGGGCAAGGTGAACCGGTTCTTGTGAATCGCCGTAGCATTGTCGAGGCCCCGGTCGAACGCATTGTTGTACGAGATAATTGGGTGCTCCAGAAGGAATCGAATGACCTTTCATCGGAGAAGAATCTCCATTACAGACAAGAACTTATCAATGTCGCCATTGCACAGCTCCATCGTGCGCGCAAAAAGAACATGGCAGCACGCTTGGTCATTCTTGGTGCCGACGGCATGGTTAGAATGGAGCCTGATGCGCCTCAAAATGTGGCACACCAGTACACGTGGTCGATCGCAATTGGGTGAGCCAATAATAGTTGCGAATTACTCCTATTGGCTGAAACTTGATGGCATTAATAACAATACTACTCTGGTCCACAAAAAGAGTCACATATTTCTTCTGATTGGCGGCATTTTTCTAATACTTCGAGTTGAGGCTATCTAATTGGCTTACAAGAAAGCGCAAGATCTCAGCTTTGATTGGCTGTGTTTTGAGCTTTCCAGATCGATTTTGTTCCCAAGTTATGGAGGCGGGAAATCAGTCACTGCTCGCAACGCACACATAATGACCCGCTCAGCGTTCAAAACTCAATTTCATCCTTAGTGGTGAATAGCAAACCTCCATCTATTGCACACACCTGTCGAGCCATGCCATCCGCTTCGCTGACTGCTGCTTCCCCGCGACTCAACCCACGGAGGAAGCTCA
>NW_009798280.1:358083-387408 GCF_000520075.1 Aphanomyces astaci
ATGTTTTAGACTTAGGGTATTTTAACTCCATTCAAAGCCTGCAAAGTCGGAAGTGTACTCGAACAGTTGAGGAGCTTATCGACGCTGTGAAGAGCTCCTTTCATGAGTTGCCTCGTGACAATTTGTCTAAAAACTTCATATCCTTGCAAAAGGTCATGGAAAAGACACTTGAACACATGGGCAGGAACGATTACAAGATGCCGCATATGCATAAAGATGCAACCATCAAGGACTTGACTCTGTTTAATGTCCATTGTGATCCTCTTGCCCTCGAGAATGCTCAGGCGTACTTGAGTGGTAGGTGAATTACCAAGAATAAGTAGGTTTGGCAATAAAATAGATTTGTCATTATATTTCTGTCTTTGGTTCATACAATGTCAGAGTTCAATACAAACTTCAAGATATTTTTGGCCTCCTCCTCATACTTTAATCAAGACAAATAATGTGACTCTTTTTGTGGACCAGAGTAGTAAAACTTCGGCCAATAAGAGACATTTATGATTATTGTTATTTTTGCCAAAACACAATTCTTATAATAGACTACCAAGGCAAAGGATGACATTTGTACTCCATCAACAAGAACTCCGTTAACCATTTACCTCGGTCGTATCACATTTGGAAATTTGCCACAGTGAACCGAGGCGTAGGATGGAGTAGTTGATGGCCTTGGCAGCCCCCCGCCCGAAAACAAGTTTAAGACGAAGTTGCACTGATGGTGGCAAATAGGAAAATCTTGAATTGATGGGTTGATAGTGATTTGACTAAGCATCAAATTGACTAGACATCAACAGGCATCGAATTGACTAGACATCAAGTTTACAAGATATTGACTCCCCCTAAGAGCATCTCTACCGTACACGGAATTTGACCCTGAAACTGAATATTACTCAATGTCGATGATATTTTGACCCTGAATTTACCCCCACCCCACACTGAGTTCGACACTGAAACTGAGTTTCAGAACCCCGGGCCCTGAGTCTTGACCATTCCACACGGAGTTTTCACTAAAAACTCCGAGTCGAGGTTTTGCGCCGAATTAATCTAATAACAAGAAATTTGTATGGTATACAAACTAGTCTACACGAAATACTTTTTCGATTTTCTGTACGAAGATGTCGTTATCGATGAACGCCATGGAGACCGAGTTACTACTCTCCAAGACATGGGTAGCAGTGTCTGAGGATCGAATCAAGGGTAGTAACTCTGAGACGACAGCCCTTGTAATGCGCTTCATTGATTCGATGGCTGTCGATTCACCAAGGCGACGATAGTGAATCGAGTAAGCGCAGACGCATCGACGCAGTGCACTCCTGTAATGGCGACAGACCTATATTATCTTTTAAGCTCGTTGGTTTCCCGTTCTCTCCAAAGTAGTCGTCGACAATCTGCTGGTGCCCACCAGCCCAGTTCCGATCCAAGTTTGGCTGGCGACCGCGACGAGACCCGCTCCATGATCGTGAGTGCTCAACTGCAGCTAGGCGGACGGCTTCTTGGGCTGCCGTACTTATGATGACGTCGATTTCCTCGTCGGACGAATGCATCAGTTGATTCCACGACTGCATGAGTCGGCTACAGTATTGGGTGGACTTCGAAATGACCATGCATATCTCATCTATCTATTTATACTGTATTAATTTTCGCAGAATTGCGGTTAAAAGGTCAATGTCACGATGCGAACGAATATCCTTCACACTCAAATTTATTGAATTCAGTGCAGAATATGAAACTGAAAAGGACTCAGATCCAGGGTCAAAATCCGTGTTCCGGTGGAGATGCTCTAAGGCAAGACAGCCAAATATTCACAATTCGAATGTACTACTCTGGTCCGATATGTTTGTTCCAATTGTTTTCTCATTGGTGGCATTTTTCTAAAACGTGCTATTGGAAGCAGCGGATTGGTCCACAAGAAAGCGCAAGACCTCCACATTGATTGGCTAGTTTTTTTTTCTGTCCTTTCCGAATCGTTTTCCTCGAGAAATTACAACGCTTCAAAGTGAGCCCGTCAGGTCACGACATATAAATCCATCCGGGGAGCCACCACTACTCATTTCTCATTCTTCAAACATCGTCCCAAGCATAACTACCCCATCAAGTATGCCTGAGGTCCACACAGAGCTCACAGCATCGCACAACTATGTCGTGAGGACCGAAAGGAACCTTAAGCCTACCGAACGTCGCGCCGTGTATGAACAGCTACTCGAACGAAGTATTGGAGGCAAGCTTGCTTACGGAGCTATCCAAGATGTTGCACGTTGGTATTACTGCCATTCCAGGACCATCGCACGCATTTGGAAGGAAGGACGGCTCTCTCAGAGCCTTAGCCATGGACTTGCTGAGGTCGCAACAAAAATGACGGGTATTACCCCTTTAATTTAATATTCCATGTTCCAAATATCAACACATGTAATTATAGTGTTCTAAAGGTTAACTCGTTTAGGGAATTGTGGGCGCAAGAAAACACGAACCACCGAGGAAATCAAGGCCGCTGTTCAGAGTGTCCCTCATTACCAGCGGCAGACTCTGTGAGCTTTGGCTGCGAATAGCCAAATTCCAAAGACAACCCTCGTCCGCCACATGAAGGAGCAGAATAGCCTCAAGGCCCGGTTCAGCTACGTCAAGCCGATGCTGACCGACAAAAACACCCGCACAAGAATGGACTTCGCCAGGAGCTTCCTTCAACCCTTTTCAGATGGGACCACTGTTCTATCTGACAAGAGTCAAGAAGAAATTCTACGTATACGACGACGAGGAAGTCGCAGCCCGGTCGGTGAAGTCAAAGCACTTTATCACCAAGGTCATGTTTTTTGCCGCTGTAGCATGGCCCCGCTACGACCACACAAGGAAGACCTTCTTTGACGGTAAGATTGGCGTCTGGCCGTTCGTTGAAGTCGTCGCGGCCAAGCAAACAAGCAGGAACCGTCCCAAGGGCGCCCCCGTGACCATGCCTCAAAATGTCAACAGTGACGTTTACAAGTCGTTCGTGTTGGACAAGGTCGTTCCAGCAATTTGCTAACGATTCCCCGTCGGTGATCTGCGGCGATGTGTACGAATCCAGAAAGACAATGCGAGTCCTCACCGACATGTCACAACGGCGTTGCTACGTAGCTCTGGGGTACAAAATGTCAGTGTGATCAACCAACCGCCGAACAGTCCGGACTTTAATGTCTTCGATTTAGGGTTCTTTAGCTCTATTCAAAGTCTACAGCATCAAAAATGTACTCGAGCCATCGAGGAACTAATTGATGTTGTCAAAGCCGCGTTCTTTGAGTTGCCAATGGACACTGTGTCAAAAACATTCATAACCTTGCAAAAAGTGATGCAAACGTCCATTGAAATGCTGGGAAGTAATAACTACACGCTTCCTTGCATGAATAAGAACGCTACCATTGCCGACTTAGCAACGTATAATGTTCAATGTGATGCATCCAGTCTTGAAGGCGCACTACTTCAATTGGATCTTCGCCTTGGAGAAGAGTCTCAACTGGAGGAACTAGTGAATTCCCACCAGTAAGTGGACCTCGAAGTATAATAAAAATTCATTAAACTTATGTTGGTTGTTATGATATTTTAGAGTTCGATACAAAAGATAAGATGTTCTGGACATGCTCGGTATACTTAAATGAAGTCAAAACAAGCGGACAAATATACCGGACCAGAGTAGTAATCACAACTGACCGAACGAAGTGAAAGTACGAGACATCAATTCTCGGAAGATACCGAAAGTGAATATTTGCTTAGATTCAATCTAATCCAAATACAGTACAGTAATTGGCACCGAAATACCCAGTTCGAGATTGATATTTTGGGTTCTGGTCGGGTATTAATATTTGGTAGTATTACTATTATTAATATTTGGTAGTATTACTATTCATATCAGAAGTGTACTTTCAAATTCCATGACATCACACGCGTCGCCGACGTCCCTCGCGATGGTGCTGCTCTTAAAGTCTGAAGATGCCAAGTACGCTGAGCCCTTTCGAAGCCACGGATATAACATCGTGTTTTCGGACGTCCTCGCATTCTTCAATGAAAACGTCGACGCCCTGCACAAGGTTTGACTTCAATCCCGACACCCGTGATTCTGTCATCGCTGACTTGGTAGATTCTCCGCACCCTGGATCAATACGTCGGACTAATCATCACCAGTCCCCGTGCAGCCTCCGCCATAGTGTCGGTAGTTCGCTCGGTTGCTCGTGAAGAAGCACAAGAGCTTCTTGCGTCGTTGCAGCGTGTGTCCATCTATTCGGTTGGGGCAACCACGTCCAAACCGTTGCGAGAGCTTGGTCTGTCCTGCCTGGGTGAGGACTCTGGCTCCGCCGAGGTCTTGTCCACATTCATTGCCGACACCGGCAATGTCAATGGTCCAATGGTGTTCTTCTGTGGCGACAAGCGCATGCAGGCACTGCCGACGAGCTTCGATGGGCGATCCCAACGACTCGACGAACTCGTAGTGTATTCGTCGCGCCAAGTCGAAGAAATTGTATGGCTAAAGACCAACATTCCGCAATGGGTCGTATTTTTTAGTCCAAGCGGCGTCGATGCTGCGCAGCGCATGACAAACGTGCCGTGGGATACGATCAAGAAAGCGGCGTTAGGTACGAACGGCACAAATGACGGTGGAAATGTGGAATGACAAGTTAATGATTTGCATGTACTAGGCAAGTCCAGTGCGGCGGCCTTGGAGAAGGCGGCCCTGCTGCGTCACGACAAGTCGTGGGAAGCCAAGGCCGTGGCGGCAAAGCCGACGCCAGAGGAATTGGTCGCGGCGATTGTAGCGCACGATAAGCTGGCAACAACAAGCTCGGATTAATACGAAGTTATAGGTCTATTCGACGCCATAGCGCGCCTTCAATTGGGACAATTCCTGTTGCTTTGCATTGACGTCCATGCTCTTGTGAACGCGGCTCGCCTGGTAGTACAGTACCACGAGATACCGACCGCACACGTTGAACCCAGACAAGTGATCCACCTAGATACGTAGCATGGTTTGTCAGACCAAACTCCGAACAAGGATTGCGTCCTACCGCGTTCTTCGCATCATATATATCCTCATACACGACAAACGCAGTGCCTCGGGTCTCGTTTGCCACCCCTATGTGTGTTGTTCCTTCGTGAGAATATCCCATGGCGATGTACACAAAGCGAACACGTCTTACCCAAGCGGATCTGTCGAATGGCCCCGTACTTGCCAAAGATGTCGTACATTTCTTCGCTGGAAATCTTGAACGGAAGGTTCCGGACGTACAGCACGCGGTTCACTTCAGGTGGCAAGCGGGACTAAGACCAAGACACACGTCAGCCACATGACATCCCATGGGATCTACTTCGTGGGCCATCTACGTACGTTGGATCGGCGACCAAACGAGTTGGACATAGCGGACATGATGACGGTAATGTATGGAACAGGGAGAAGCGATCCACAAAACGCTGTCCGGATAAACATTATCCGGCACGGTTGTTCTGTGAATCGCCGCCGCCTCCTTCCCCGTCGAAGGAAGCTTCACGTACGTAGCATGGGTATGTGGGTATGTGTGAATGGAGCTGCAATGCATAGTAAGAAAGGGGCCCATTTGCCTTTCCACTTGTCCCTGTTGCAGGAATGGCAATATCGTAGCTACGACGACCACCTACCGTCGCGTAGTTGATGCCACCAACCCGTGTCACCTCGGTGTTATAACGGCATCGGCCGCGCAACGTTACTGGTTGAGCATGCGTTGATGGACCCGTCGTTCCCCTTCAATAGCCTTCAACGCCATGCGAATCCTGCAACCTTGTCAGCGAAACCAATGCATTCCGCGGGCGATACTGCTCACTGTGTAATTTTTGATCCATAACGTTATATAGTATATCGCATATCGACAAGTCACGTTACCATGCGCACAGCAACGAACAGGTCAAGCGTGCGTGCGTGCAAGGTATGCACGTTTAATGCCATGGATCGACGGGTCCATGGCGGTGTCGGGCGGTAACCAACAACTAGAGGGCATGCAATGATCTCATATGTGTGACACGTGCACATCCCACAGTATCGCTTTGGCGGCAGTACAGTAGATGTATGTATATATATATATATTAGTGCACATCTTCCAAATGTCGTTAACTGTGTTGACTGAGCGTGTGGTCATCTACACAGCATCCAATGTGTCAGATCGATCAAATGTTTCTCTCATAGAGTACCTCCCCCTCCTCCTCCTCCTCCATCGTGAAAGGCCTCGTCCAGCGCCACGCGCACCTTGGGCTTGCGGCGGTACGTGTACCCAATGAACTTGTTGTACTCGCCTTCTCCTTTGCCAGGACCTGCACTCGCTGCCGCCGCCGCTCCTCCTTCTACCTCTTCATTGTGGCCCAGTCCTTGGTCTGGAAACTCGTCAAAGTTGGCTGTGATTTGCTTGACGAGGGACTGGTACTGCGCGTCCGCCGGGTCTAAGTGCTGCAGCTTTTGCAGCATGTCTCGAAACTCGGCGCCGCCGCGCGACGGAATGTACGGCGACGGCTGCGTGCGCAGGGACCGCCACTCGATGCCGCGGAACCACGGATGCGCTTTGATGCGCGCCAGGTCCAAGCGCTGGTCGGCATTGCAGATGAGATGCCTTATAAAGTCGATGCAGTGGGGACTCAGGGTTTGGATAGCCTCGGCTGGAAACACCAGCGTTTGCTTCCAGCTCACAATCTACAAAATCGAATCAAAAACCCATATCCGTGACGAGATACCATCCACGGCAGTCAGAGTTGGTCGTACCTTGCGACATGTGGACATGGGGTCGTCGGCGTTGAACGGCGGGTACCCCACAAGGCACTCATACAAGATGACACCCATGGACCACCAGTCGCATTCTTGGCCATATCCCTGCTGCAGCAGCACCTCGGGAGCGATGTAGTCGGGAGTGCCTACGGTGCTAAACGCTACTTGGCGGTTGCGGCTGTACGGGCGACTGCGCTCGGTGATGGGGTGCCCTACCACATGGAAACAAACGAGATGGAGAATGTAGGTAGGTACTAGGTGGGAGAGTGTAGGTAGGTAGGTTAGGTACCTTGCGCAGACTCTGTCATCGTGTGGTTCGTGATAGGTAGCTTTTCCTGCTGCGCCATGTCCATCTTCTTGCACAACCCCAAGTCGGTCAACTTGATGTGTCCGAACGCGTCCAAGAGCACGTTATCGGGCTTGATATCGCGGTGAATGTACCCCAACTCGTGCACGGATTCGATGGCCATGACCATTTCCGCGGCGTAGAACCGCGTCGTGACCTCGCTCAGCTTGTCCTCCTTGATCAACAGGCCCATCAAGTCGCCGCCTGGAAGGTATTCCATCACCTGCATCATTCATCATGACTTGAGTGTCGCTACGAGGGAGGGGGGGTTACACAGGTGTACCATGTACAACCGACTTGTGTCTTGGAACGAATACTGCAACGTGACCAGCCACTGGCACTCGTTGTCCGCCATCGCAAGGATATCGCGCTCGGCCCGCACGTGACCCACTTGATTCTTCATCACCATGGAGCTTTTCAGCATGCTCTTCAATGCAAACACTTCGCCTGAGTCCTTCTTCCGGACGAGCCGGACTTCGCCGAACGCGCCACGTCCCACGACGGCCAGAGACTGAAAGTCCTGTATCGTGAGTCGCTTGCGTTGTTGCCGCATGTGGCTTAGTTCTTGGTTGCGCAATTCCGCGCGGTACGTTTCCTTGGCAGGTTCGCCGAGCTTGAGGTTTTGCATCTTCTGCTCCAAGATATTCCGGCGCATGCGGCTCTCCTCGCGCTCCTTCTTCATGATGGCGTACTTTTGCTCCAGGTACGCCTTAGTCACGCTCGCCTTCTCGAGCGTCTTGGAGCTGATCTCGTCCATGTTGCACCTCTTGCTCAAAATCCTACTGCCCAAAATTTCAGTTTTGTCGCCGTATCCGGATGACAACCTACATCCGGTAAAATTTCAAAGTCGAAACCGCAAATTGCAGAGATGTACGGTGACGTGGAGGCACCCGTGGGCAGTTCTCGGCGGCCATGGGTTAGTCTGTAGGGAATATGCACACAAGATGCCTACCGTAGTCGTCGCCAACGACCTTCCATCGCGCACCTCCTACTCACCAGCAAGGTAGAAGTAGGATGTACGATGTGCAAGGTGTGACATTCGAATGGATACAGTGCGCTTTCACTCGTAATGTCCCCTGCTGGTTCGTCAAGAGTTGGGCGTGGTAACGAGTCAGATGCAATGCCAGCACCAACGTCGTGAAGGGGTGTGCGGTCCCGGCACTCGAGAGAGTTAGAGAGGGTGTGATCCAAACTCCAAGTACTAGTAGTACTGAAGGTGGAGGAAACGACATTGTTTTCAATTGGCTATCAAACGATGAACGTCGTGCTGTTCCCATGATCTAGTGCTTCTGGGGCTATGCTAGAGGTACTGTTCAATGGTGTGCACCGCCGTAGAGACCACCGCAATAGCCACGATCCAACCCCCACAGGAACAAGGACTTCCAGCACGAGGTAGAGCCAATATGGAAGGGCAGGGGTGGACCCAAACGGCGCGAACCAGAGCCCTCGTCGGAACGCATCGCGAAGCTGATGGCTCGTTAAGCACACCTACGAGGAGATCGATCCATCTCCATCATCCAAATCGAAACGAACTCGTACGAATAGCAGCGCCGCCCCGCGCTGGTTGAACTTGGCTGGCAGCACCATCCATGCGACTGCGGCCACCACGATGATAAAGGTCACCGAGTGACCCCATGGACGAGCCTAGTGGATGTTGTCACATGACGAAGAAGAATCTACACTCGGTACATCAAGAGACGTCGCAGCGCGCAAGCTGATTGCATGCGCAGCGAGGAAGTGGTCAGCATCTAAGAGACTCCCGGCGGCGACGGCGCAAAGGGCTTCCGGGACCATCCTGTGGGGAAACATGGACACATGGGATGCGATGGTCCACGCCAGAAGCGACACCGTCGAGTGCGTCGCGTTGTCGACAAGACCCCAAAACAGCCGACTGTCATGGAAGCATGGTCTGATGGAACGAAATCAGGATCACGGGATGAGTTGTAGCCGTACCGTCGATGCAATAGGAGGTCCGACACGATGCAAAGCACAACCAAGAGAGTCGACACGTAAGTTAGGAAGGCATGTCTCCGTCGACATCTTGCTTGACGCGACAAGCATGCAGGCAGTTCAATCACCTGCGGTCGGTGTGTCACGAATTGCCGGTTCCGACACGACTGCAAGAGAGGTCTACCCGGAAGGAGATCAAATGCAGTACCTCAACAACGTGTACCTTGCTAGGTGAGAGTAGTTGACGTGGACGCCGATAGTGACCAAGATACTCATCCAGCCAAGTGCCGCGGCGTCAGCGCAAATCGGCGTCGGCATGAGTTCAAACTTGTCAAATTGCAAATACTAACTCTGAGTATTCATTATTAGAGGGTACCAGTTGTAGCAGTATTGGGGTAAAACTATGTTTTAAAGGTACAGTATTCACCTCGTTAAAGAGGCTCATGCCACGAGGGCGGCACTTGTCCGCGGCGGAGCAAGCGACGATGCTGGCGATGCATCAAAGCGGACAGACCCAGAAAGAGGTTCATTTGACGTAGAAAACAATGGGTATCATGATTGTAGATCTCTGAAGCGACTGGGCGTGGCAAGAGCGTGGTGCGAACGTTCTTGGCCAGCCCAGACACGTACGGCAGCGCTAAGCGCCAGGGCCGGCCGCGAAAGTTGAGTGCGCAGATCGAGGAACAGATCCTTGACGTCGGATGGACGAAAAAGCTCTTCGCTCGCGAAATCATCGAGCACCTTGGACTGCATGGAGTGAGTGTGCGGCATGTGCAACGGTTGTTACTGCACGACAAGCGGCGACAGGAGAAGCACGCGCAAACCAACCACCTGCCCCCTTCTTCCGACGAATCCCCGCCGCCCGCGAGACCCTCGTCCTTGATGCTGTCCATGTCCGACGTCGACGACGATGATGCCACGGACGGCGGTTTGCACGAAGTCTCCGACTCCCTTCGCCTACTCGACGACGATATCTAGACACCCTCTCCTTATCCGTGTAATATATTATGACGCGACTCTACTTGAAGTATCTACTAACGACGCAAACATCCCGTTGGGGTATGCCGCCAGCAGTTCGTGCGGCGGCCCGGCCTCCACGAGCCGCCCCTTGTCCAACACGAGCACGACGTCGTACTCCATCAAGTGGTGCACACGATGGCAGATGGTCAGCACGGTGCGCGGCAACGCAAAGAGGAGGCGGTGGATCGCGCCGTCGGTTTCGGCATCCATGTAGGCCGTGGCTTCGTCGCAAATGAGGACATGCCCATGTCGTAGTAGCGCGCGGGCGACACACAGCAGCTGCAGCTCGCCCCCGCTGAATGCCACGTCAGTCAAGGGGGTGTCGAGACCGTTCTGGAGTTGGTCGACAGCATCGAGCATCCCCACTTGGCTCAACACTTGAGTCACGTGTGCCTATTATATAGCCCATCACTCAAGAGAGCGCTCGATGGTGTCCAGTATTACCTTGGATTGGGCAACATCCCCGACCAACCCTTCCCACAACGTTTGCCCAAGCAGCACGGCGTCCTGTGGGATAAATCCCAACACATGTCGTCGCAACGTGGTCGTGGACAGGGAAGACAAGGCCACAGTGCCCAATTGAATCGACCCGTGGATAGGATATAGCCCCAGCAAGGCGCGAACGAGGGACGATTTCCCCGCGCCCGTCCGCCCGACCACCGCGACCTTGGCATGTGTGGGGATGTCCACATGGATATCTCGAAGCACGACGTGGCCGCCGTACGACATGGACACGTGGTGGAAGTGCAATGTGCCGTCGCCAAACCTCACGTTGGCTTCACGGTCCAAGCGTCCAGACTCTGGTGGGTCCTCCTTGTAAAACTCGGCTTGGATCGTCAGCTCATCCAGCCTCTCCAGCGCCACACACTCGACTTCGATGGCGGCTAGCATCTTGAGCATCCACCCCATGCGACCCGGCAGCTGCGCCGCGTACGTCAAGACGACCCCCACCCCCGACGCATGCAGCTGATCCGTCGCTCGAAGCCACACGCAGGCCGCCGCCGCCGCCGCGACGATTCCAATGCCGAGCAGTTCAAGCCACAACGTGACCCACTGGTTGGCCACGAGGCTCGGCCAGTACGCCTGCACGGACGCATCAATGACGCGCATGGACGTGGCGGAGACGGCGGCGGCGGCGTCGAATGCTGCGACAGTGTTCACGCCCTGCGACACTTCGTTGAAATGGGATAAGATCGGCGACCGCGCGGCGCTTTGCAGCCGCTTCAGATCGCGCGCCGGCCACCGGTACAACTTGTACAGGTACATGTACGGGTACACGAGCAGAAGGACGACGGCGAGGACGAGCGGCGCGGTCGCCGCCACGGCCACGAACGACATGACAATGTCCAGTCCGTTGGCCAAGAAACTGGACACGACGTACGGAATGGTCTCGTCTACAGATGCAACGTCTGTGATGCATCGATTGAGGATGACGCCGGGGGAGGTGGTGTCGAAGAAGCGCATGCTGGCGCGAACCAGCGCCCTGACGACGGACATGTGGACGGACGCAGACGCGGCCAGCGACAGGACCACGAACAGCACCTTCCGGACGACCGATGTACAAGCTTGGACGAGGCCGAGCACAATGAACAGCGTTTGAAACGAAGTTGCTTTGGAGGACGACATGTCGTCGTCGCTGCTGTGGCTCCACTGGCCCAGACAGTACGCCCCACCCAACACCAACCCATGCTCCACCGCAAACAAAAAGCCGCAGCCCGCCACCGCACACGGAGACCCCAGCGACTTGACGTACAGCATCAAGATGCGCAGATCCAGGGCGCCTTGTCGCGATGTTTCGGGGACGGCAGGCTCGTGGGGGGCGTTGCGGACCACGACCTCCCTCGTCTTGCTGTCGTCGGGGCTGCTCTCACCGAGTCGCTCTGCGAGTAGAGGCAATGTGCTGTTTCTGCGATGCCGTTTTCCGGTACTTGGTGGTTCCGTAGCTGCCGTGGAATCGATCGACGCGCCCTCCGATCGTTTGAACACGGACGGAGCCAGCGACTGCACTGTAAATTCACCGCGCATGGCAGAATCATTGGCATGTTCGAAGCACAAGACGCGATCGACGGCCGCGTGCGCGATGAACGCCGGCTGGTTGGTCACCACGACCTTGGTCATGTACATCAAGGCGGGGCTGCAAAGGCACCGCGTAAAGATGTGATCGCCGACATGCGAGTCCAAACTCGCGAGCACGTCGTCGAGGAGTAAAATATTGCGACGGGAGTAGATGGCTCGGGCTACAAGCATGGGTATCAATCAAATGACCTATACTAGTATATGTATCTAATCATAGACCACCCTCGCTTTGATCGTACGCGATTTCTTTCCACTTGATTCACTTCCATGTGTCCAGAGGACGTACCGAGAGCAACGCGGTGCTTCTGTCCACCAGACAAGGCACCTCCCTGGTCGCCAGCGACGGTCGCATCTCCATGTGGCCATAGCGCCAGGTCGTCGTCTAATGCACACATGTGCAATGTCATCTTGTACCACATGCGATCCATGGGTAAGCCAAACAGGATGTTGTCTCGTACAGACGTGTTTTGAATCCATGGCGTCTAACATGATGATATATATATATATAGATCGTCACATTGCCTTGTTTGGAGATATATATATATCTATACCTGTGGACAGTACGCCACGGTGCCGTGCACGAGCACTTGGCCAGCAGAAACGGGGAGCATTTGCACACACAAGTCGAGGAACGACGACTTGCCGCACCCGACGGGGCCACAGCACACGACAAACTGTCCTTTGGGCACGACCAGCGTCAACTCGGCAAACAACTGTCGGCGTTGGACCTGGTGATTGTTGGCATTGTCACCATCGTGACCATCTTCCGTGTTGAACGTCGTCACATTCCAGCTACACGTGACGCTCTTGAGTTCAATCGCGTGGTACAAATGGGTGGACACGACACTTGACGAAGGGCGAGATGCTAGCCCATCCCGCCGTTCGCTGCTCCGAAAGAACGCTTCCAGTCGATTCAGTGACACTGTCGCGTCGACGACGGTCGTGAGTCCCTTGGGGAGGCGCAGCAACGGACTGGCGGCCGTGCTGAACCACGCGAGGGCGGAAAACGCTGTTGCAGCGTCCAAACGGCCGCCTTGGACATGCACAAACACGACGAACGAGGCCATGGGCGCGATGACTTGGGCTACGACCAGCACGCTCGTGTTGAACGTACCGTGAATGGCCTTCCACTGGAGCGCCTCCAGCTCGCGGCGTCGGGCGGCGTCCAGTCGGCCCTCGCACCACGCGTCGTACGCGTTGGCTTTCATCGTGAGCACCCCGCGAAGCATCTGCGTGAAGACGGACGTCCGGGCGTCCCGACGGTGCTGGTGCGCGGCGCTGTGGATTTGGATACGTCGGCCAAAGAAGGCGGCACAGGGGGCGTACAGCAGCGTGACGATGAGCCACACCAACGCCGAGTACGACAGCAGGTCGAAGAGGAAGCACACGCACACGCTTAGAGTTACCACGGCGCTCCACGTGTCCCAGTGGACAAAGCACACGACGTAGTTGTCGCAGATGCGCGTCGCGTCCACGGCCAAGAGGGCGTGGACGTGGCCGGCGATGTGCGACACGGTTAACGCCTTTTCAAACACAAACTGCTGCAGGATTGACCGTGTGTGCATGCCACAACGCACCGCGACCGACCAGAATTGATGCACAAATACGCAATTCACGACCAGGGCGACGCACCAGAGGGCGGCGAGGCCGGCGGCGTGCCCTGCGTCCACCGACGGCGACGTCAATGCCTGGAGAAGACCATGCAAGAGCAGCGGGTTGGCAACGTTGGTCGCCGTGACCACGAGCATGAGCGCGGCCGAGTGGTAAAACGTGCGCCAGCACACCGCGTGGAGGTGACGGGGCAGACTGTGGGCAGGAAACTGGGCCCAGTGCCGGCGGAAGGCGGCGACGAGGGTGGCGGTGCCGTCTGTGGGGTGCAGGGGCGGCAGGTCCTTTGTCGTGATGGACTGTTGCGCGTAGCCACGGCTCAGAAGAGGCCAAATCCAGAGAAACAAGAGCTGGGAGAGGTACGATGCATCCGCTTCAAGAACATGGGGACGACGTGTGGAGTTCGAGTGCCGGCGATGGGCTACGAATGCCAACACGACTCGCACAACGAGAAAGATCGTGTCGGCGATGAGTGCCACGTCCGTCAGTGACAACGGCTTGTGGCTAGCCATGTTGACGAAGACCACACTGCGAGTGACCAGGTCCAACGATAACAAGTAGCAACATGAACGCAACACGTGAGGGACGAGCAGCACCGCCAGCGCTAGATATACGTATGATATAGCTCATGGAAGGAATAAGGGAGGCATGGCTACTGTACCTGTGTGTGCGCCGTCCACGATCCACAGTGTACCTAGGACATTGAGATAAATCCAACGAGCTAGGTCGAGGGTGTACTTGTTTGTACCTGCATAGACCTGGCACGGATACAACGGCCGCTTGAGACCAGCAAGGAAAAGACTACCGCTCACTGCGATGAATAAACTGAAGCCCGCAGCAATGAGGTGCAGTGTGCCGCGTCGACCGAGTAGTCGACGGGTAGCCGACGACGACTGCCATGCAATGACTGCGCTGCAGAGGAGAATGCCGAGTTTCCACACTGGCGACACAAAGAAAGTCGCCTCGACGCATGTACTGACATGTCCTAGATGAGTCTGCGTCAACTCATCCAATGGCCCGCACCACCACCGCAGTAAGGTTGTCATACGACTAGAACTGGATTGGGATTGATCGATCTTCAATCAGAGGCGACCAATTACTACTTGTAGACGCTAGGCAGATGTGAAGTTATTCGTAGTCCAAAAATCCAAATTTCTAGCAAAATGATATTTCTTGAATATATGGCATCTAAAAAATACACCTCAAGGGATCTTTTTCGAAATACCATTTTTGATTGACGGAACATACTGTACATCTTTAAATTACGCCATTTTGGGGCCGAATTCAACAAATCTGATCAAAATTGAAACGTGTCTTGCTTGAAGAGTTTTAACCCAAATCCAAGAATTCGACGTGGGATTTACTCCTTGAGGAGGAACTCACAGTATTACAAAATGGACCTTTTATAGGGGATTAGTTATGTCCGCTAGCTCCAAAAGCAGCTAGTACGCGGCCGAGGCCATTAAGTGCCCGCTGAGTGACCTTAACTTTACAGCGTAATATCAATATCAACAAAATGGACCTTTTACCTTCATTTTGAAAATGACAGTTTTGGTTTATCCCATTGTGGCAGAAATATTTTTGAGACACACCCTAGGTTTCAAAGTTATAGTATACTGTACCGTACATCCTAATAGGTAGATCAAACAGATTTCGAGATATTTGGCAAAATACTGAATTCTAGAAATTTTGAAGATAATGTTTCATTTTTTGCCGATTTCTTAGAAATTGCCAAAATATCGAAGATTTTGTCCATTTTTTGACATCCAGACTCGCCCTTACTGTTAATTCAAAATTCGAGGGTATTTTTTAAATCCAAATATTCCCGCTTGTCGTTAAGCCAAGGGAAATATTCTATTTTTGAATATCCAATATTATGATATGTCGTTCAAGCGAGGGATTTTCCCATTGGTGCGCGCGCAATTAAAATGGCAATCACAAAACCAACTCGACCAAACACCTTTCCGCATCATGAGTCAACCATGCCTACGCAACATGAGCTGCAAGTGCCCGTTGTGCATGGGCGAGGACGTGTCTGCGCTCCTCGCCATGACCAAGACGATCTCTTCCAACATCACATACACCGAAGACGACGATGAAGTGCAGCCGCCGCCCGCGACGAAGAGTGGATTCATGGCCAATTCTCCTCCCAAAAAGCCTGCCGCGGCACCCCGTCCTTCTTTGAAGTCCCGCATGGCGCCAAAACAACCAGTCGTCGAAAAGCTGCCTCCACTCGACTTTCAGGACGTCGACATGGGAATAACTTCGGCGCCATCTATCCTTATGGCGGCTGAAGGGCCAACCCCCCCACCCATCTCGTCAGGCGGAGAGGCACCCCCAGAATTTGCAGGCGACGTCCCCACCCGACGTCCGGCGAGCAGCGACGATCCGCCTTTGCAGATGGAGGATGTCGAAGCCAAAGTCGCCGACAAGAACTGGAAAGTACGCAAAGAAGTGTACGATGACTTGAAGGCCGCGTTCGAGTCCGGTCGTGCCATCGAAGGCGGTAACGTGACGGAGTTGTTTGGCAAGCTCGTAGACGACTCGAACGCCGCCGCGATGGAGTGCGGCCTGGCAGCGGTGCTCGCGTACGCAGTGCAAGTCAGTCCCCAGCAGTGGAACAATGCGATTGTGGGGAGGGTGCTGCCCAAGGTCGTGGACAAGGGCTTCTCCGGTCGACCGGGGTCGGTGAAGCTGGCCGAAGAGCTCGTGCTCGAGTTTGTGCATCTGGGCAGCGCCGAAGACACGATAACGGCGCTACTGGAAGGCACCAAGAACAAAAAGCCCAAGGTGCCGCCGCTCTGTGTCAGCTCCATCTTGGAGTGCTTCAAGGCGTTTGGGCCACGCGTGGTGCCCGTGGTGGCCGTCAAGAAGGAGCTCAAGGCGCTGTGTGAATCAACGGTTAACAACGTTCGCCCCAACGCTCTCAAACTGATCGGGGAAATGTACCGATGGACTGGCCCCACGCTGGTGCAAGACATCGTCGCGACGTTACGACCCGCCCAACAGACCGAATATGAAGCCATGATCAGCGAGATTTCCCCAGGGCAAGCCGTCCCCACGCGCTATGTAAAGGGAAAAGAGCCCAAGCCAGCGAAATCGGCGGCTACTGGGTCGACCAAGGCTGGCAAAGGAGGCGCCGCCGCTTCCGCTCCAGCAGGAGGCGGGTCGTTCGACCCGCGGGAGTTTGCAGAAACGATAAACCTTCTGGACCTTCTCCCCAAGACGGAATTCAAAGCCAAGATGGCGCTGCCCAAGTGGAGCGAAAAGGTGGAAGCCCTCAAGATCATCTTGGACATTGTCGGGTCCGTGCCCAAGCTCGCGACGGGCGACTACGGCGACTTGGTGCAGACACTCAAGCTGTGCACACAAGACGCGAACGTCAACATCGTGGCCAAGTCGATTGAAGTGCTGGGCGTGCTGGCGGACGGCCTCCGCCGCCAGTTTGCGCAGTACGCACGCATCCTGTTGCCCGTGTTGCTGCGAAAGCTGTCGGATAAAAAGTCCAACGTGCTAAGTGCGACCCACCAAGCGCTCGACTTGTTCCAGCAGCATGCGCTGCCTATCGATGCGATGATGGACGAGCTCAAGTTGACCATCGAGGCCGGGACCAACAAAGTGCCAGCGTCCCGCGCCCAGGGCGTCGTCTTCGTCGAGCGCTGCATTGCCAAGCAAAAGATCAACGTGTCGGACGCGGCGCTCATGCGGACGATTGGCGAGTTGTTTGCCAACTGTATTGAAGACTCGGACCCGGGGCTCAAGAAGGCGGGCGTCGAGGCCATGGTCACCCTCGTCACGTCGTCGCCGCAAGCCGGTCGCATGATCAAAGCTACGCTGGACGTACTCGAGAAACGCCAGCCGCGAAGTTTCAAAGTGATCGAAGCGGCGATGGGTACGTTCTTTCAACTCAAAACGACTGGTGATTGATAGTGTATGATGAGAATAACTTTAGATTGGACTCATATACAAGTGTATGTTGATGTGTAGGGGAAAGCAGCAGCAGCAGCGGACCGCCGCCGTCGTCCGTCCCAAAGCAACCAGCGAGTGCGATGCCGAAACCGTCGACGGCGACATCCGTGCCGAAAAAGTTGCCGTCGGCTGGCCCGTCCGCGCGCGCCAACTTATTGAAAAAGCAGCCGTCGGCCAGTTCCAGTGGTGGGGCGACGTCGCAACAACCCACGAAAGCCACCGCCGCGACTGGGAAATCGACGTCGGAGGTCATCACCATGTCCCCACAAGAGGCTGAAATGCAGCTGGAAGCGTTGGCCCTGGACGGATGGAGGTCGAACATCGTGACGAACTTGGAAAGCGCCAAGTGGACGGACCGCAAAGCCGGCTTTGAGGCTCTGGAAGAAGTGTTCAAGCTCGTGTCGTCCGATGTGGCGACGGCGAATCTGGACGCTGTCGTCGTGTACGTGAGTTCCCAGTCCAAAACGTTCAAAGAGTCCAACGTCCACGTGCTCAAGAGCGCCTTCCAAGCGATAGCTACCATTGCGTCGTTGTGCGAGTCGATGGGGTTGGGGGTCTTGTCGGCGGTGGTACCCCCCGCGGTGGACAAGATGGGCGACCGAAAGGTCAGCGAGACGGTGCGTCCCATGTTCCTGGCGCTGGCCGAGCTCGTCGGGCCGGCATCCGTTCTGGCCGCGATCTTTGGGCACATGCCGTTGGTCAAGACGCCCCTGGCGCAGTTGGAGTGCCTCGAGTTCGTCCGCGAGTGCGTCGGCGAGTTTGGCGTGTCCACGTGTAACCCCCGCGGGGTCATCGAGTACGCCAAGGGTCCGTTCGGCATGGAGTCGATCAACCCCAAGACCCGCATGTCGGCCATCGCCGTCTTTGGCGCGTTGTACGGCCAGCTGGGGGACGCCATGCGGCCGCTGCTCAACCTGGACGGGTGGAAAGCGTCGCTCAAGGATAGCGTCGAGGCCGAGTTCGAGCGCGTGGGGTTCAGTCCGAGCTCGTTTGCGGCGTCTCGGGTGGCCAAGACGTCCGAGGGAGGGGGTGCTGCGTCGTCTGGGTCGCTGTTTGGCCGTGTGGACGTTAGCGCCAAGATTACAAAGGAGTTGCTGGCGGACATGGCCAACGAAGACGACAAGGTGGCGTGGAAGAAACGGCTGGATGCGATGGAACAAGCCCAGCGGATCTGCGAAGAAGCGGGCTTGTCGATCGAGTTGACCAAGGGGGTGATGGACCTCACCAAGTCACTCAAGGCGCGACTGAGTGACTCAAACGCCAACTTGAAGACCAAAGCTGTGCAGGTGATTGGAGTCGTGGCCGCCAGTGTGGGGCCATCCGTGGCCAAACTAGCCAAGCTCGTGGGCGCAAATCTCGTGGTGGGGGTCGCGGACAACAAAAAGGCGATGCAGCAGGCGTGTCTGGACTCGTTGCTCAAGTGGGTGGTGCACGGCGACGTGGCGTCTGCGAGTTGCTTCGAGTCGTTGCTGCCGTTCGTGGCGGAGGCGCTCAAGAACCCCGTCGGCCGCGCCGAGCTGCTCGGGTGGACCGTCGAGATGACGCAGATGATTCCCACCAAGATGGATCTGCGCAGCTTGGTCGAAAACACGATCGACGCGCTGTCGGACAAGTCGACGGACGCGCGCGAGAAGGCGCAGCTGCTCCTCGTCGAGGTGTTCAAGAGCGTGGGAAGGGACGCAGTCGTAGGCGGGTGTCGAGACATCTTGCCGGCCAAGATGCGCACGCTCAAGCCGATCATTGACCGCGCGGCCGCCACCGCATTTGGAGGTGGGGATGTTGTTGAAGGCAAATCAACCAAACCCCCTGTCGCCGCCGCTGTGTCCTTGTCTTCTTCTTCCTCTCTCGTGCGCGCCAACAGCGCGGTCAGTGGTGGACGCACAGCGGCGCCTTCGCAATCCCCCAAAGCAAACTTGTCCCGCACGACGTCGTTGACGGCCAGTGCATCCGTCGTGGTGGCTGCTCCGTCGACGACTAGTGCGGCAGCGCTACTGATATCAAGCGACAAGCTAACTCGCCTCGAACGGCACCGCAAGAACAAGTGGGTGTTTGACGCTGCCGACCCCGCCGAGCTGCTCGCCAGGAAGGGTCAGCTGGAAACCGAATGGTCGGGACTCGTGCACCCGAGTTTGCGGGTCAAGTTGTTTGCCGTGTCATATGAAAAGGTAGGGTGTATTGTGTAGTACGTATTGATTTTGATTTGGGGACGTGTAGGGCATGATGCAAGCGATCGACGACCTGTCGGCATGTGTGACATCGCAGCCAGACGAAGTATTTCATTCCCTCGACTTGATCTTGAAGTGGTCGACGCTTCGTATCGTCGACAACAACGTGCAGGCGCTAGGTACGACTGACTGCTCCCACACTATTATTGTGCTTTCAAGTGAAATTTCATTGTGTTGTTAATTTAAATCGATTTGATTGGCTACCTGAGCTCAAAATTATTAGCCAATCAAAACCTTCTCAATGAAATTCAACCAATCAGATCGATTGTGGTTCAGGTTTAGTTGGCGCGATTCGGTTGCACCCGCCCCCTCCCCAAATTTGTATCAAATCGACAATATATATTGTCGTTTTACCCAAAATTTGGCTAACTTTTGGGCTGAATCGGCAAATCTATCTCGATCATCGATATTCTCTTTGTTACTGAATGTTGTATATAAAAAGGTGTTGTCGTGTGGTGATATTGGAATCATCACACTAATTGAAGTCACACACTAATTTGACGTTGTTGTTGATGGTTGTTTCCTGCAATCTGATTGGCTCAATCGTTCGTTCGTCCTCTGCCGATACATTCTTGTGTACATTATCTGGCCTTTGTGTGTCGATATATTCATTCTCCTTATGTCGCTCCATTTGTTTTAGAGTATAAACACACAAAACAGTATATCTAATATATGAACTCGGGTAGTGAAAATGCTCGACTTGCTGGTCAAGCTGTTTCAGATGCTGGTCCAGTTTGGCTGGGAGTTGGACGACGTCGAAGCGGCCTTGTTTCTGCCCTACTTGTGCCAGGAGTCGGGCCAGCAAAAGCCGCGCTTCCGCATGCGTTTCCGCGACGTCCTTCGGCTTGTCGTGCACGTGTACCCGTCGGCCAAACTGACGCCGTACCTGCTCGAGTGCATCACCAACTCGAAGAACTCAAAAAGCCGCTCCGAATGTCTGGATTTGATCGAGTTTATCGCCGATACCAAGGGCCACGCCGCCGTGGGCCGCAAAACCCTGCGGGACGTGGGCAAGTACGTTGACTGCGCCGAAAAGGAGGTGCGGGAGAGCGCGATCGGCGCCGTTGTCAAGATGTACACGCTCATGGGCGACCCCAGCACGGACCGGTTCTTCACGCTGTGCAACATCACGAGCCAAAAGGCGATGGACCTGGTGCTGCAAAAGGTCAAGTACCTTCCCCCCTCAACTACCGCAGCAACGACGACTACTACTACTGCAGGCACCCATCGAGTCTTGACGATGCCCAAACCCACTACTCCGGCCTATCAACGGTATGCGTCGATGCCGTTGGACGAACCAGCGCGGGAGCCGCCTCTGTCCACGGCATACGAAGCCCCGCCGCCGGCTCCGTCCATGTACACGACGACTCGACTGGAACGACCGGCGACTCCGCTCAAGTACCAAACGACCACGCCGATTCCGTCGGCTTTATCTGCGTACCCGCCAGGCTACGCGCAGCCGCCACCCACGACGAGCCCCTCAATCAGACTTCCTCTTCCGTCGTCGTCGTCGGGGTTGAAGCCACCGCCGACCCCCACGACGTACACCAATCCCCCCATCACGCCCGCGTCGACGCCGTACCGAAGCGACTTTGGCTCGACCCGCACCGACATGCGGACGCTGCTGTTTGTGCCGCTGGAGCGCCTCTTGGTGAACCCGAAGGAACTGACGGTCAACTTGGACGCGTTTGCAGCCGGAAAGGACGCGCTCAAGTCGCTCTACGCCCTCTCGGCAACCGGGGACGACGTGTTCATTCAGGAAAACGTCAACGAGATCCTCGTCCGGGTGTGCCAGGTACTCGGCGCAGCGTTAGGCGCCCACATTGAGCTCCATATCGTGTCGCTGTGCGTGGCGACCATCTCGAGCATCTTCCGGCACGCGGCGTACGTGGGCCGCATCGAGCGCGTGGCCATCGAGCGGGTGCTGCTGGAAGCAGGTGCGGGCTTCTTGGACCCGCGCCTGGACGACGTGGAGGCGACCTTGTCCAACCGGATCATGCTCGCGCTCAACAAGCTCATCATGACGACGGCGTACGCGTTGCGAATTGGCGAGGTGTACCCGGCCATGCTCCATGTGCTCGAGCGCATCGTGAGTGGCAAGGCAGGCGAGTACCAGAAGCACGACGCGGACAACAAGATCGCCGGCCAGCCGACGCTGGGGCAGTTGCTTGCAAAGCTGCTCGTCAAGACCACGAGACGGGAGCTGACGCTGCCGACGCCATTTGTCCATGTGGATGTCGCCGACATATTGCACACAAAGCATCGAGTTTTCACGACAGTGTCCACGGACGCCGAGGTCAAGAACGCGATGAAGACCAGCTTGAAGCACGCAGCGGATCACTGGAACTCGGATGGTCGCCGCCCGGCCTTCCAGCGGGCGCTGGACGACCTCCCGATCGCGTCGCCAATCCACGGAATGCTCATGCAGATGCTGCCGCTCGTGTTTGCGGTGCCGTCCCCTGACATGGTGCCCCGCCGCCTGAACGACGCTGTCCATAAGTTCTCGACGTCGACGGACCCCGCCGCCAAGCTGCAGGCGACGATGGCCATGGTCGAAGTCAAGGTGGACTCGGCCGGTACGCCGATCGAGATGGACGGCGCGAGGAAGGCGGAGCTGCGGCAGACGGTGGATAAGCTCGACATGACTTCGTACAATCGAACGAGCGCGGCGTTGACAGACTCGGCGATCAAGTCGGCGCTCTCGCGTGCCAATATCTTCAAAGACCGGAGCTTGGAGTTTAGTAGCGCCGGTGGTAGTAGTAGTACTACTACTAGTAGTAGCACCGTCAGTGGAGCGCCAGGGACAGAGTCGACCGGGGGTGACCTCCCCCTAAAGTCGATGGCGTTGATGGATTTGAAGCAGCGGCTCGGCCGCATTCAAATGAATTGATGACGAATCAATACTATTTTTACCATTTAACGTATATTCTCTTTTGAATCAAGTACGGTTTGAAGTACTAGTTAGTATGGGAGATAGATATATCGGTACGAATTTCCGGACCCCGTTCAATCGAATCTCGTCGACCGAATCACAGGAATGCATTTAAATTAGAACCCTTTATTGTCGATTTGATACAAATTTGGGGAGGGGGTGCAATCGAATCGCGCCGACCAAACCGATCCACAATCGATCTGATTGGTTGAATTTCATTGATAAGGTTTTGATTGGCTAATCATTTTGAGCTCATCTGAAGTAGCCAATCAAATCGATTTAAATTCCAACGAGAAACCACGCCACAACACGAAATTTCACTCGAAAGCACAATAGTATAGATAATCTATTTTTCTCGTGTTGTCAAAATATAATCTATTTTTTCAAACATGAAAGGCAACGAATATGAATATCAAATATACTACTAGTATAGTGTGCTTTCGAGTGACATTTCATTGTGTTGTGCGTTGGAATTTAAATCGATTTGATTGGCTACCTCAGATGCGCTCAAAATTATTAGCCAATCAAAACCTTCTGAATGAGTTTCAACAACCAATCAGATTATCGATTGTGGATCGGTTTGGTCGGCGCGATTCGATTGCACCCAAATATTTGTATATCAAATCGACAATAATAGTGACTGCAATTACTGTATTTTGCTGGTACAGTATGTAATTTTATTGCTGCGAGCATTGCTGAGTCGTCGAGTCGTCCGCGGTTGACGGGTGGAGGAGGACACTGTCGGGCCTAGTGTTGGGGGAGTTGGTTATGGCGGCTGGCGACGACGTTCGACTTCGCTTGGCGCCGGGGGTACTACTACTAGTACTACTACTACTACTACTAGTACCATGGGCGTCGAGCTTTCGTTTGAGCGACAAGGGCGACCGCATGTCGTTTCCCATCGCTTTCGACCGGCGCTCTTCCCGTAGCCGCAGTCTGTTGGTGACGTCCTTGAGCTTTTGAATCTCTTGGGCCTGCGACGTCGTGCACAGCACCAACTGCTTTTGCTCTTGGATCACTGTAGCCACCAAGCAAGTGTTAGCACATCGTCTCAGGTTCAACAACAGACAGGGCTATTCTTTCAAACATGCAAATAATAGCCCTAACGTACATTTGGCATTCATGAGGATCAATTCACGGCGCCGCTCGCTCTCGGCTTGCTGCTGCAACTCCATGTGCTTCATACTGTCCACATACCTAATACATGGCAAGTTGTTAGTGTAAATATGTACTAGTATGTTCATTCACATGTTGATATTCGATAGCATTCTCCTTGTTATAATAATAGTACAACGAACCCTTTCATGGACGGGTCGCATGCAAAGCTGCACGTGCACAGGTGCAGTTTCTACACATACACCAATTATTAGTTGTCAATTCTAAATTTATATATATATATATATTTATATACATTTGGTTGCAAAAGTCTGTTTTGGTGACCGATTTCAGCGATACTTTTGACTTTTTCTGATTCATTGCCACTCATAAATATATAAATATACATATATATTCTAGTACATATATATATATATATATATATATATATATATATATATCCGCATACGGCTGTTTTGGTATCCGACTTCAGTGATACTTTGACTCGTTATCATTAGTTGTCACTCACATATATATATATATACACTAGTACATAACTACATATAAATAAATGTATATTTGGTGCTTGATTTCAGTGATATGTATACCGTTTGGAGGGCTTTATGTTCTTTGCCGAGGGCGTCCAGTTCTCGTTTGAGCGCATTCATCTGCATCTCCATCTTTAGCGACACAGCTTCGTACTCGGCGCTGACGTGGCGCTTTGACGCGTCGTGGTGCTCCTTGTCCAGCAGCATACGATTCTTGGCTTCGAGTCGGCTCGCTTGCACTTCGACCAGTTGCATCGCGTCGTCCTTGGCCTGCATATCGTCGAGGTACTTGGTCTTGAGCGCCGCGACCAGTTGCTCGCCTCGTTGCTCACGAACGGCCATCTGCTCGAGTTTATCCACGAGCGACCTTTGCGCCGTCTCCAGCTCCGCCACGCGTCGGTCGTGCCTGTCCTTGATCCCCACAGCGTCGGCTTCCAGCGCTCGGACTTTGGCATCCAAAGCATCGTGAATGTCTTGGGCCACGCGCATTTGGGTTTCAATCTCGTTCTTGGCGTCTTGGAGGTCGGCGCGCCACGCCACATGAGCCGCGGCATGCGCCGTTCGTTCTGCAGCCCCCTGCCGGGCGCCGTCCGCCGCCACCGCCCGCCACATGGCGGTCTCTTCCATCGCCATGCCCCACGCCTCTGTCGTCCTCTGCAACTCCGCCTCCAGAGCCCCCGTCCGGGCCCGAAGACCTGCCAAGTCGAGGTCGTTGTCCGATATAACATGCTCTAATATGGACCGCTGAGACTCGTTCAGGTCCAACTGGTGCCGCAACCGCGTCACATCCTGCACCGCGTCGTCGTACTTTGCCGCCACGTCGTCCAACGCGGTCGCGACTTCATGAGCATGCATTTTGAACGCATTAAACTCATTCGACTCGGCCATCCACAGCTCTTTCGTCGTCTCCAGCTCCGATCCGACCTTGACCGCCCGCTGCTCGTGCTCCTCCAGCTTGGACATGGCGTCCGCCAGGTTCACCGTCAGATTCAGCAGCTCTTCGTTGAGCTCGTCCCGCACAGCCTCGGCCGCCGCCGTCGCCTCCGTCTGGGTCGCTAGCAGCGCCGCCAATTCCGCTTTGTCTCGATCGAGGGCTTCGATGCCCCGCACGTGATCTTCGATGGTTATCTGAGCATCACGAAGGTCAGCGTTGAGCGCGGCCTCTGCCGTCCGCCACGCCGCCTGCTCTTGTGTCCACTCGAGTGTTTGCTTTTGCATGTCGTCTTGCACGGCATCGCACTTGGCCACGGACGCATCTAGCAAAGACAGTGTCGCATGGTGCTGCGTGCGCAACGCGTCCAAGTCGGCTTCGAGTTGCTCCACCACGCGCTGCGAGTCAAAGTACTTGGTTTCGAAGCTCTTCTTAACGCGGGCCATCGTGTCCAACTCGTCGCCGAGCGCGTCCACCCGCGTAGCGCTTTCAACCGACAGTTGGCTCTTCAGCTTTGCATTTTCTCGACGGAGTTGGTCCAGTACGTCCTCCATGTCCGTGTCCACGAGATGCTCCTCCACTGTGCCAGGCGACGAGGCGGCGGCGTCCTCCTGCAGCTGCTGCTGCTGCATGAGCACGACCAAGTCCTGCTTGGCCTGCACTTGCGTCGATAGCTCGAGCCGGACGCTGTCCAACTCTGCCACGGCCGCGTTGCGTTCAAGTTGTCGGCGACTCGCGAGTACGTCCAGTTCGCGACATCGCACCGCCTAGAGTCAAATGATGTCTGTGACGTGGTGTATGTGACGCTGTTTAGGTGTGTACTGTACCATGTTTGCCAGTGCTTCCTTGGATTCGTCGAGTTTGCGCTGCACCGTCAAGAGCTTTTGCAGCTGCGCGTCTTGGGCGTGCGTCTTCTCGGTCAATTCCGCCGCCTTTTGTTCTAAACGCTGCACATCCGAAATCAGTGTCACATAAACGTCATCTCACATGCATAATCAAACGACAGCATCCACCCCATATTCGGACGTGGGATACACAGCCCCAGTCCATGGGTAGACGGACATACCCGGTTGGCTTCCTTGATGCGTGTCATGTCGTCGAGCTTGGCTTGGTACTTTTCCATGCGCGCTTCGAGCTTGATGGCCTTGTCCGCCGCGGGCTTCAGGATGTCGAGCTCGTCCCGCGCGGCCTCTAGCTCCTTTTCGATGCCGCTGAGGCTGGCCAGCTTGGCCGTGGCGCTGCTGAGCTCGGCCTGCAGGTGCGCCACGTACTCGTCCACTTGCTTCTTGATCGTGCGCTCGTTCTTGGCAGCTTCCACGCGCAGCTCCAGCTTGAGGTTCTCAAACGCATCTTTCCGCGACTCTTCTTCGTCGTGAAGCGTCGCCATCGCGGCTTTGACCTGCACCAGTTCGCGCTGCAGTTCCGCATTCTCGTCCTTCAAGATGTGGTTTTCGCGGGCCATGCGCTTGGTTTCGTTCTTGGAGCAGGATAAGGAGGAAGCGGGAGTGGTTGCGGACGTCGTGGGTGTATGTCGTGTGGATTGGACTGGCGTCGATGGAGGTGGGGTGTCGTGATGATGATGTTCTGTTGTCGTGGTTGCGAGGGTGGTGACGGTGCGGTCACTGTGGGTGGCAGGTTCACTGTCTTCATCATCGCGAAGTAATGTAAACAGCGTCAATTGAATGTGTTCGCTGAAACTGAGCACATCGTTGATGAACGATGCTTGCTGAGCGCCCTTGAACGCTCCGATGCACAGTGCCGACAACGTCCGTTCGAGCTCGAGTTCCGCAGCCGGGGGAGGTCCACCGTGGAGGCCCGAAACCCATGCGCCTTGGTAATGCTCGTGGAGTAGTTCGCTTCGCAACGGCTGGAGAAGATTCAATTCGGTGGCATGGCGGTTAAGAACGGTCAAGATCGAGTCCCACGTGTGCGTCGTGGGGTCGAGTTCACTCGGGAACGCCAATCGTACTACATTGGCCACGCATTCTCCCAGGGACACGCTTCCTGATGGGGCGTTCAGTGGCTTATAGAAGGCGACCCATTCACACAGCGCCGACACACCCATACCGGTATGATGCCAGGAATGAGTGTCTTGGCTTTGGCGGGATTGCAACTCTATGCGAATAGCCAATGAAATTCCCCTCCTGACAAAAAATAGACCAATCAGAAGGAATCACTAGGGTTTTGAATTTTGAAATGCCATTTTCCAAAACGCGCCAACATCGCAGCATTGACCGACCGCCCATCGCCCTCCATGGCGATGTCGCTCTCAGTGCGCTTGGATAGATGACCCTCTGACACGTCTATCGAGCTTCCACCGCTCATGCCGACGGACATGAAGTCACGGACTGCACGTGTCAACTACCGGTATAGACCGAACCGTGCTTGTGTACATCGACAGGTCCAACAGCACGAGCAAATACCATCATGTCATTGCATTACAACTTTACGAGTCCATGATGTTGCAATGAGTCGCATGTTTCTTGCACCATGTCGGTTAGCGAACGAAACCGAATCCCCAGTTCCTGCTCGGCCTTGCTGCAGTCATACAACAAGGGCACAGCGGGGGAACTATCTGTGGACGCCTCTGGGACACGAGCGGACGGACACGCTTGCTGGACGGCGTCGGCAATCTCGTGCTCGGTGGGACAGGCGCCTATAAGCAAGTACCTTCCCGACGCTTGAGGGTTCTCAAATGCAGCAATATGCGCCATCGCCACATCTCGAACATCCACCAAGGCCTTGACAGCATTAAGAATCACCGGCGTGTTGCCGACCATGTAGTCGTAGATCTTCTTGTTGCTTTCATTCAATGCAGGCTGCAACATAGGTCCGAGAATCCACGTCGGACACATCGCGACCAAGTCAAAATGCGGCGAAGTTGTCTGCATGAACTCCCATGCTTCACGCTCCGCTACGGTCTTGCTCAGGCCGTACCACATCTTCCGCTCTGTCATGAGATCCTCGCGACTCCAGTCGGCTTCCGTGAAGACGTGGCTGTCGGGCTTGGTGCCGCAGTGCCCGTACACAGAAATCGTCGACGACGTGAGCACTACGCGTCTTACGCTAGGGGCACGGGCGACGGACCGCAACACATTCAACGTGCCTTGGACAGCGGGTTCCACCAGGTTGTCTCGTGTTTGGTCCGTCAAGAAGAATGGGGACGCTGTGTGCAGCACCACTTCAGCCCCATGGATCGCCTTGTCGAATGATCCCTCCTATGGAATAGATTCGTGTGAGTACGTATCGCATGCACACTCGATCATGGCATACCTGAAGGAAACAAGGTCAAGCGTTCGGCGGCCCCAGGTAACGCTTTCAAGTGCGCGACCTTCGGTTCGTTGCGGGGGTCCCGCACAGTCGAATGGACGCGGTAACCTCTCTCGAGGAGGACTTTGATGCATGTCGAGCCGAGGAAGCCAGAGCCTCCTGTCACGCACACCACATGCTCCTTCTTCCCACTCGCCGCCATGATGTGATTACAGGATTACTGTTAACTTGGTCGAAAGAGAAAATATCGCCCTGATTGGGTATAATGTAAACTCCAAGTTACATACAGTCCTGACAAAAACTATAGACGCACTCAAATTTTTGAATTTTTTGAAATAATATTCAGTTTTGAATCATCGTACTTTGGGATTATACTTTGAATTGGTATCGAATTGTGATACTAGTCTAAAACTTTGAAATCCATTTTACTTTTTTGTAAAATTGAGAAAAACCAGTTTTCAGTGTGATAAAAACTATAGACGCACTGCGATTACATCCAAATAAAGCCAAGTTTCTAGCCACTTTTGCCCAATTAAAGCATTCTAGAACATTCTAAATGTAAGTAATTGCAGTCCTAGCTTGTCAAATCATCATTATTCAAAAACTTTCATGC
>NW_009798280.1:391962-467427 GCF_000520075.1 Aphanomyces astaci
GCATGAAAGTTTTTGAATAATGATGATTTGACAAGCTAGGACTGCAATTACTTACATTTAGAATGTTCTAGAATGCTTTAATTGGGCAAAAGTGGCTAGAAACTTGGCTTTATTTGGATGTAATCGCAGTGCGTCTATAGTTTTTATCACACTGAAAACTGGTTTTTCTCAATTTTACAAAAAAGTAAAATGGATTTCAAAGTTTTAGACTAGTATCACAATTCGATACCAATTCAAAGTATAATCCCAAAGTACGATGATTCAAAACTGAATATTATTTCAAAAAATTCAAAAACTTGAGTGCGTCTATAGTTTTTGTCAGGACTGTATTATCCGGATAACTTTTGAGATCTTGCGCAGCTATCGAAAGGTCACGCACGCACTATTCGTGACACGCAGCAGGACAATGCGCCTCGTGTGTGCCCTCCTAGCATGGGCCTTGCCACTAGCAGCTTTATCCGATACGACTGTCATCGTGCCCGATCCAAGCGAAGCAGATAACATCGAACAGCTCCATTATGACGAAGCGAAGGCCGTTCTAGCGGCCCACCAAGTGGCGGAGATCACTCCATTTACGATCGATCTCAACTACTACGAGTACAATCTCATTCCTGTCGTGAATCCAGACTACACAATCGGCATCCTCGTTGACCCTTGCAAGACACGGGAACCTGGATGCTGCCAGGACCAGTTTGGTTCTCCGGTAGGCACCCATCATCGTCCACGTCGGAGCTCAAGTCATGTTGTTTTCTCCATCTGTAGGCGTACATTGTTTCGCGATCGGACATGAACGACAAGGGCATTGCCAAGCTCGTGAATGAGTTTGGAGCCCCCCTCGACGCTAAACTCAGGTGAAGAACACCTTCAAAACACTCGTTATAGCTGAATTCTGTTCATGGTGCTCACCTCTGTCGCCAGTCGTCTTGGCGACACTCCTTCCGTCTTCGACCCCACCTGCCGCGTTGATTCCGTCGGAAACGTGTATAAGAACAGCTCTACATACTACCCCAACGGGTCCATCACCTACTCTGTCGACTACGCGTCTCTCTGGTAATACTGTATGCCCCTCTTCCTCCAAAGCACCCTCGCCAACGATGTCCTCGCATGTGTAGTGTGGCCCACGATTACGCGGCAGTTGCAGTCACGAGCCGCGCCCTGCCGGCGTGTTGGGACAGCAACGCGACCGTGAACGCTCTTCTACCGTGCTACACGTTCGACGGAAGGCAAAAGCCGCACTGCGTGTCCGTGGGGTATATGCAGACCGCGTACATCGTGCAATGCCTTGGGTCGTACGCCCTGGACAACCACTGCGGCACGTTCCTCGAGCTGCACAAACCCAACGACGAAACCATCTTGGCCCAGACGAGGCTCTTCGCAGAGTTCACCAACGGGTACCGCACCACGACGCTGCCGCTCTTCCATGCTGGCAACCGAAGTCGGACGGTGTGCAACGGAGACTACGAGGTAGTTGCGCTCAACGGGACACGGACGTGATCGACGTGCTGGCGTTGTGTAGATCTGGTGGGTGCTGCGCACAAGGTACAAGTATGTGGTCAAGTACCAGAAGAAGCTGTACATCACCACACCCTTGTGCGAGTTCGACGACGTCACCAACGACTACCGCGTCTACATGACGTTAGGGTCATAGTTCCCTCGTTTATTTATGGGACCTCCCTTAATCAGAGCTCGATTTTCAGAGGGGGGGGTAGAAAATCTCACCCATCTGATTCGACGTGGTGGATTAAAATAAAAAACCATTGAACTCCTGTATGCGAGGTAAAAATAAAATTGACCTGAGTTGCAATCCTTTTTGCGCCAGAGCCGCCACTTTTGCTCGACTGACCACCTTGTCGACTACATCGTGCGACCTTTGAGGTACGATCTGTACAAGCCTGGTGTGGTGCCGCCTATGTCCAGCATCCAGCACCTCACTAGCCTAGGCCATTGACACACGTGGTTGTGTAGTTGCAACGTCGCGAGCAGAAACATGGTGGACCCAACGACCACCGACAGCTACGACGGTGGTGCGATGACCAGCTGTGTGTGTCGAGAGGGCTTTGATCCGAGGCGCTTTATGCTCGAGTGTGCCTACTGCGAGCACTGGTTTCATGGCGTGTGTGTGCAGTTAAATGAAGAGAAAGCGTTTGCGATCGCCAAGTATGCATGTCCAGCTTGTACCAACAAGGGCTGCCAAACCAAATGTACGTCGAACTAGTTTCCACGTTCATTCTCAAACACGCATTGTTTGCAGATGTGGCAGATCCAAAGCCGTCCTTGGACCCGTCTCTCTTGCCGCTGCCTCGCCAGTTTGCCTCCCTCAACATCAAGCAAGTCCTCGCAGGACCATCGCCATCCAGCGTCGACAAGGCCAGCGCCAAGTTCCATCAAATGCTTGAATGCGGCATGTACGCTCGATCTGGCGTCCGCCGTGTCGCCGGCGCGGTAACACCGCCACCACAGCCTGCCCATCTTGATATCAATACCATGGGGTAGAGTGTCACCGCAGCGTTTATCCACGCCAACGGGTTCCACGAACCGATCGTGACCGACGACACGATGGGCGCCGTGCCTGGGCTCCGCGTGCCCGACTCTTCAATCCACGTCGACGACCTGCCCAACATTCTAGGTACCGTTCTTTGTCCCCATCATTCCCATCATATCCCCACCCTCGTTTGCCATGTACTCACTGTTCAACCCTTGATGCAGCCGCGGCCAAGCTGATCAAAACCATCGACTTGTCCAGCCAAGTTCCCCGACAATTGACGTATACGGACGTGACGTCCATATGCAACGACGGCGACTCGTGGTGTGGCAACGTCGAGTTTCCTGTTATCGACACCCCGTTGGAGTACCAGATCTCGCCGCCCCAGCGTAAGCCCCCCCTTCCCCCCCTCCCCCCCTGATTGGCATGTCTCCACATCAACAACCCAATATACTATATATTCTAGTCGTGCTCGACTTGGACTGGTTCCAGAGTTCCCGAGCGGAAACTGGCGGCGCGTCGTTCAACCCCAACACGTACATCGCCATGTACTCTGCACATTCGTTCAAGGACTTTTGCATGAGCCCCAACGGATCGTCGACGTGGCTCCATCACTTGTACGGTCCGGCGCTGACGGTGTACCTGGTACCGCCGACCCCGACCCACGTCGACAAGTTCATCGAGTGGTGTGTGAGTTCGGCTCGAGCCGCCGTGCACTTTGCAGACCTGACCGACAAGTGCATCAAAATCGACGTTCTGCCCTCGTCGTCGCTGCTGATTCCAGCCTCGTGGATGTACAGTCTGTACGTACCGGCCACCGCCACCGCCATGACGACGACGGGGCCAGAAACGAATGTTGTGTCGACGTTGCAGTCATCGCCATCGCCGCCGCAGCAGCATCCCCCCTCGACGGCAGCGGTGTTCTTGACGGGGTATTTCTTTCACGGGTTCAGCATGAAGGAGCAAGTGCGGGTGCTTGAAGTGGAGCAGACTGTCGCGCGCAAGGCGAGTGCCACCGGTGCGTGCGTGCGTGTGGTTTATGGAGAGAGAGAGAAAGCTAACCACGTCGACATGATTTTGACGTGCATGTAGGCCGCCCCCCCATGTGGCCGATGGTCACGTCCGCCGCGCAATTTCCCGCGCCGTCCCCCGAGATGCTCAAGACATGGGTGTGGCCCGCGGTGCAGCGGTTCATCGGGCGCCTCAAGCGGCTGCAAGTGCTCACCGAGTGGGAAACCCTCGGACTGTTGCACATTTTGCCGCTTTTGCGGCACTGCGACCTCCCCAACCAGGGCGACTCGACCGTCGATGCGTTGCAGGCGCTCCTGGGGGTCAAGGACCCTTCTCTTGGCGGCGCGTCGACACCTGTGGCCACGTCCATGGCTTCGAAGGGCAAAGCCAAGAAAGCCACGACGCCATCGTCACAGCTGTCCTCGATGGGACCCCCCCATCCCCCCCCCGGCGCCCCCCCTTCGTCGTCGCTGGTCGCTGCGTCCGATTCGTTTTTGAAACAACGCGATAAGAAAGTATGCAAATGCCACTTGAAAAAGTGCGTCAATTGCCGCAACTGCACCAAACGGCACTGTATCTGCGGCACCCCCCCGCCCCCCTTGTCCACATCTTTGTTGGTCGGAGGAGGACTTGCTGGCGGTGGTGGTGTGAACCTCCCGTCCAAGAAAGCGACGTTGGTGCTCGGGGACAAGAAGGCCAAGAAAAAGCCACCACCGACCCCAGCAACGACGATAGAATCAACTTCGACTGGGCCGCCCATGGCGTTGTCGGCGGTGCCATATCGCCCACCCCCGCAACTTGCTCTACAACACACGGACACGGCGCAGTCGCTGCCCCCGTCAGGGGGAGCGCTTGCCCCGTGGGCGACAGACGACGACCCGCACGATGCGTCGTCGATGTGGGACCACGACATGCACCAGTCGTTCTTTTCTGCGACAGAGCTTGGCCTCAACATGCCCGGGGCGCTCGAGCTCGACGACGCGTTCGGAATCATCGACATGGTGGAGAGCTCGTCGCTGTTTTCAGGGTACCCCCCCCATCCTCCTCCTCATCCTGACGCGGCCAGGGTGTCCCCCACCGCGATCAAACGAGAATATGACGGTGAAGAAGGCGGCGGTGGCGGGTCGACGTCTTCGTTCTCGGCACCCCCCCCATCATCCACGCAACTAGGGGGGGGGCTGCATCCCCACTCGTCGTTCTTGTTCGACCCGACATCGGCGGCATCGGCCGACTTGTACGACAGCGAAAAGGAAGGAGTCAAGGACTTTGGCGACATGACCCCCGACGGCGACGGCTCGCAGCGCCATCGTGCGTCCTGCCACCGCTGCGGCAACCTCCGCAAGAAGAACGTGCGGTGCCTCGGGTGCCCGCACATTTTCTGTCAAAAGTTGTGCCCATTCTCATCAAAGGTCGTCGTGCGTGTGCTCATATCCCAAGTGCGTGTAGGTGTGCGGAGAAGATGGTAGAAGAGCACGGCCCCCAGACGTTTATCGGCGGATGCCCCGTCTGCAAAGAGATGTGTTGCTGTGGCAAAAACAGGTCCACCGTCTGCCGCCGCAAGGTACAGAGTCTATATGTAGTACACTAGTGATGGTCACGGAATGATGGTGCGTAGTTTCACTGCTACAAGAAGTGCCCAGCTACGAAGCGGTGCAATTTGCTCTCGGACGAAGCAATGAAACTTCGGGGAGATGACGCCGACTCGTTCAAGGACGATGACATGCTCATGGAGTTCAACATACACGACGACGACCTCGACGGCAGCGACATCATGGCGATGCCGCCGTCGCTGGCCGACAATCCGTACCATGTGCCGCCGCACCCGTCGTCGTCGCTCAGCGAGTGCGATTTTGACATGGACTTGGGGGACTTGGACTAGTTACTGTACTAGTTGATTCTGGGTATATATTGTCCTTTTACCCAATATTTGGACTTCGCCAAATCTATCGATCGATACTTTATCATCACTTTACTGTTAGTCGTCCATGATCACACTAATTTCAGTCACACACTAATTCGATGTTGGGTCGAAGAGTGAGTGTGATTGGCTACTTGATTCGTGTTGTGGGTTTTGATTGATCGTGTATCGATTGTCTGTCGATTTGGTGGTCATACTCGACTCAGCACCCAAACACTACAATTGCAGCTGTATGCAATCTATATGGAGCTACGTACGTTTGTGTTTTAGCAACTTTGGTAGCAACGTCGATAGTAGTGGTCGCGTAGTTACAGACTACAGTACTACGGCACTTGGTTGCGCACCAAGTGCGGCCGCAACGCCGACATGGAGATGAGGATCGCTTCTTCCGACCGGATCGTGCGGCTGCCTTGCTGCGGACACGTGTTGACCCACATGTCAAACAGAGTGTGCGCCTGGTCCCCACTCACGCCTATCGTTTCGTCTGCGTTCGTGCATTCTTCAATACCTGATACCCCCCCAAACACAATCAGGACGTGCCTACCCATACGTCAGTATAAACTTTGACAGGTCCAATCAGCCGTACTGGAACGACGGGAGCTGGAACGTGCTGTCGTCCACCGAGACGGTCCCGCGCTCAGATGTGCCGACTTTGAGGTCGTAGCCGTTCTAACCACACACAGATATATATATATGTACAATAGACTTGGGACCTTAATGAGTAGTCCGTAGGTGTATGTATGTACCTTGTACGGGCACTCTTGCCACACCTTGCTGATCGACGTGGCAAAACGCATCGTATACCCCCAATAAAGGCCTTTTTGTTCGCGGGGCTCGGCCGGCGACACGACGATACCCGCCACTGTCAACATGGTGAGCCACACGATTCAAAACAGACGTTAACGACGTACACTTTTTCTTGTCTTTTGACGATTCGTCCAGCTGGACCGTCACGCGGACGCCTGGCTGAAGATGTTTGTCGATCACGGCAAACTTTTGCAGCCCCACGTTGACATGCGATCCCTGCTTCTCCTTGAGCGGCTGGTCGACAACTACGCCTTCGCGGTAGTCGCTCCACACGTCCCCGCGCATGTGATGCGGACAGTCCAGTGGGTTTAACAGACCTGCGTACTTGAGATCGTTGTGCACGGGAAACAGCGCCTTGCGGAGGTACTGCGGCGTCTCCAAGTACTGCAAGATGCGACCAAGGAACACGTTGCAGTCGTTCGGGTTGTTGTACTTCTTGGTCGCGTCCTGGTTGTTGGCGTTCTTGCCCAGTTGATCGTCAAAGACCACCACTTCGTCCACTTGGAAGATGGCACATGCACGCGCGATCTGCCCGGCAAGGTACGTCTTGAGCTCCTTGGTTTGCGCGTTGTCGATGATCGACCCCGGGATGGCAATGGACACGGTGTAGAACCGACCCTTCGCAAGACGTTCTTGATGGGCTCGAGCTTCGTCCGCTTTCCTCAACTCGGCCTTGGCTTCCTGCTTGTCTGTGCGTTTTTGTTTTCGTCGCGCCTGCCGTTCCAAGAGGATCTCGTCGCGGCTCTTGTCCGACACATGACTCTTTTCGGCATGGTCGTCGTCGGGGGCGGCGGCGGCGGCGGATACGTTCTCTTCACGAACACGCTTTGGTTTCCTAGAGGCCGCGACGGCGCGGGCCACTGTCTCCACTTCCGAGTCGCTCGATTCGCTCGAGATCATGTTGCTGTCACGTTGAAGCTGATTATTGCCACCAACCAAGGAAGGGCAAAGCAAAACCTCCGAGCCGTTATATTTTCATCCGGATATTACCGGATATAGATTTACAAAGGTCAATATGTCAACAAATAAAGAGCAGAGAAAGATGAGCTTGCCCAAGAAACCGTGGGAATCCACAGCATCGTCGGCGCCTCTGCCGCGAACAGCCGCATCAAGCGCAGCATATCGAGCAAGCACCACCATCTCCGCGAATGCAGCAGCGTCCCAGGGTAGTACGATCCCAGCCACGTCGACGTCAAATCCCACAGGCACGGCAGGAATGAGTCCCCAAGACTCGCAAAGCGCATTGATGATGCAAGGTAGCAACCCATTATACGGTGGTGGTGCTGGCGCCTACGGTAGTCGATATGGTGTTGGCGCGTCGGGATACGGTGGAGGATACGGTAGCTCCTACGGAGGTGGGTATGGCGGGTACGGCGGCGGTGGCGGCATGTACGGTGGCGGTGGGTATGGTGGTTACGGCGGCGGCATGTATGGCGGCGGCGGTATGTACGGAGGTGGTGGCGGCCCCATGATGATGGACCCGAACGGACAGATGGGGTGGTTGGTCAGTTTCAACCAAACCGTCAGCGCCATCGGCCAAATCACTCAAGTCCGTCGATCGTTCCATCGTCCATTTTCGTGTCATGACTGACGATGCCACATGTATATAGGTGCTTGGAATGAACGCCGAGTCGCTCAACTTTTGCTTCGGAAGCTTTGTTCACTTTATGGAGCGCATGGCGTTCCTCACGACAAATGCTGTCGCAATGCTGTCGCCCAAACCAGTGTTTCGCCCTGGCCATCCCCGATACGGTACGTTATGTCATCATGGACGATACGTCGACTGACAATGTGCGAACGTAGGAGAACCACCGGAATCGGACGAAGAGATCAAGAGCCGGCTGCGACGGGTGCGCGTGGTCAAGTTCCTGCTCAGCCTCGTGGCCATCTACGCGGCTTCCCGCGCCATCCGCGCTGTCCGCGACCTGTGGCGGCGGCCGCAACTCCAGCACAAGCCTGCATTATCGTACGACAGAGTGTTTGGATCATCCCTTCCGTCGACTGCGCAGAACAAAGCAATGTAGACATGCTCGACTTCAGTAGTCTGAAGAGTTGACAACCTCGTACTTCGAAGTAATAGAAACATGAAACTGCACGCCGTTTCTAGTGCTGGGCACCAAACTTTGTAGTACGCAGCAATGCTGAAGCGGTGGTCGGGCTGTATTACAAGTAACAGTAAGAATCCTACAAATAACATGTTGACAAGCGATTTGAGTCAGATTTTAAGCTTGTTCAATGTATCAAAAAGAAACTTTAAAGATGATATTAATACTGTAAGCTTATTCGGTACGAATTTCCAGACCTCGAATCACGAATCGACGCTATTATTGGCTCATCCAATTTTGAAAGGATTTGATTGGCTCTTACATAGAATATTCATCCAATCAGAACTCCAGCATGAGTCAATATGGATACAAACTTCACGAATTTTGGAAGTTTATCGCAAATTCACACAATACTATATGAAGTAGTTAAGTGTCGATACTAGCTACTGCTGGATATACATACACATTTCCTATGACAAGGAAATGTCGGCGTGGCACGGATGGTTCCATCGCCATTCAAAGTGGTTTGTGACCATGTGAAAGTGCACGAGGGCGGCCATGACGACGCAGACGTGCCAGATCTGATGCGACCCGAAGAGGACGTCGAAGCGGCCGGGGTAGAAGCGCTCGGGGATGCGACTCATGTAGATCATGGCGCCGCCAATGTAGAACAAGCCTTCCCAGAGCATGGGATACAGGATGACTTGGACTTGGTCGTCGTGGAAGCCGCGGAGCAGCGCCATGTGAACGACCGGGACGGCACCAAAGCACCCGAACGAGATGAACGTGCATGTGCGCAACACGAGGAACTTCTCCTTGGCGAAGAATGGCATCATGGCCATGGCGAATGTCAGGGTCGCGAGCACCAGTGTCGTGGTCAGGTAGAACCACCGAAGGGTGTCGTGGCAGTAGAACCCATAGTACTGCACGGGTACAAACGAGCCCGAGATCAAGATGGAGATGCCAGAGTAGTCCAGCCGAGACATGACGGCGTACACGGCCGGACCCACGACGTAAAGGAGGTGGAACAGCGCAGAGCAGCTCAGGCACACGATGGCGCTGCCGATGAACACGGACACGGGCCACACGGGCACGTGGTGGTGGTCCAGGTCGAAGCGGAGGACGTTCAGGACGTCCGTGATGGCTTGGATGCCGTGGCGGATGTTGTCTTGGTGCTGGGAGTGCTCGATCGCCGTGAGCCGAGCGCGGACCTTGTCTTGCAGCGACGCTAGGTGGCCATATACGTGGCGGTTGAGCCACGCGTGGTCGGCGAGTGCTGCGAGGCGGTCTTGGAGCTGCAACAAGTCTTGCTTGAGAAGGAGGACTTCGACCGGGTCCGACGAGTCGTGGACGAGGTCTGCCAGTGTCGAGTTGAAGAGGACGCTGGCGCTTTCGAGGAAGTCGCGCGGCGGACCATGCAACGACAACGTTTGCACGAGCGCGCGCTCGGTAGCGTCCATGACGGAATGGGTCGTGAAGAGACGTAGCGTGTGGTGGCCTTGGGACATGTACGGCAGGTTCACGAGGTGCACGTGGTGCGGCGACTCCAACGTGTGATGGGAGTGCACGGCCTTGTCGACTTGCATGTACAAGAGCACGAGCAGCGACATGAAGATGAGCGACCCCACCATGTGTGTCCACACGTTGAGCGTCTCGTTGTGCACTTCAAACAGAGAGACGACACACTCCTTCATCGTGTAGTGGAGGCGGTACCCGTGGTGGATGTACGTGTTGTCGCCCAGGTAGCCGAACCCTTCGTCGTTCAAGCGATGAAACGCCTCGAGTTTCTTCACCTTTGTGGCGGTCGAGTCTTGCCGCGTCAATGTCGGTGCACCTTCGACTGGTTCTTCATGTGTCTTCAGCGTCATACCTTCCGCCATGAACGTTATCGGGGGATGATTCGGGAATGACAACGTGATGGATTGCCGTGGGGCTTCTACGGTCACTGGCGGTTATTTTGGGAAGCAGCCCATACACAGTTCGAGTGGTTGGGTTATCCGGATGTGAAACCTGAGATCCGGATAATCTCAAGAACATGCGACAGACTCGACACGTGACAATGGCAAGTCTGCTGGTGTGGATGGACGCAGACATGGCGAATGGATGGAAGAAGCGTCGGAAGGAAGGGTATGATAAGTCGGCTGGATGCGTGTCATGACGAGGGGACAGCAGCGCCACGAAACAGGACATGACCTTCAAACACGAACGACGTCATCGAGTTACAGTATAGTATATCCATGCGGTCACGTCATTCAATCCACCGCGTCGACAGCCTAGAACCATCTGGGACGATGAGGTATGTAGCTCAAGGTGGTTCGTGTGACTTGCTTGGAGGATACATACGGTGGTGTTCACGCCTTGGCACCACCCCTGCCGGGCACCTCTTTTGCCTGCATGCACGACTACGGTTTCTCGACGGTCGTGTGATGGAATTGCATGGTCGTACCTGTGCTTTCAGTTCTGCTTTCACGGGTCTCCTTCTCCTGTCTCGTCCTCTATCGTCGGTCGCCTCACGTAGAGTCTTCTTCTTCGCCGCGACGTCGTCCACCATGACTGTCCTCAGCGCTTCCCGGACGTGCGTCAATTCATTCACGACGTTCGATTGCAAGTCTTGGAATGCCTTGTCTCGTTGCGGAAACGTCTACATGGCCATGTGAATGCACACTCGTCATATTACCCTGTCGCAGAAATACCGTCTCCACAAAGGAATACAACGTGTGCATGTTGTCGGCTATCCGGTGCATACGCTTCTCCAGTCTAGGCAAGGTACATCCAGTAGTACGACAATCACTTCTCCACCGAATCAGTCCACATATATCTTGTTGATCGGTCATCATACTTGTGGATGCGAGCCAAGCCTTTATGCACGCCTTCGACGACCACTGGCTCCTCGTCCGCGGCTCGTTTCATGAGCATCTGCACGTTCTCCCTTAAGGCTGGTACTTGGACTTCCATGCACGCCACGGCCTTCCACCACGCTTCTTCCTATGCACGCCGCCCTTGATCACGTCCATCCATTATCTACATGCGACGTGCGTACCTTGGCGCACCATTCGTCTTGCAGCCGCTTCTCCATGCGGCGCATCTCCACTTGTAACTCGCTTCCTTGACCCGCGTCCGTCTTGTCTAGCAGCTGGCTAAACCTGGCGCTCCAGTCCTCCACGAGCATCATTTGCGACGACTCGAACGTTTCCATGGCACGGCGGAGGTACTCGAGGCCTTGACGACACACGTGAAAGTCCCGCTCCAGAGTCGCCACACGCCCTTCGTCTCTTCGTGTCCCCCCCTTGGTCCCGAAGGATGGGGGGGCGGCTCGCTCCCGGTCGTCCAGCTCCGCCTGCAGCGACACCAAGCTGGCATTGATCAGGCGGCAGTCGTCGTGGTGCTTTTGACTCACTTGTGTGAGCTTTAGCTGAGCGCGTTGCAAGTGATCGTGCATCAACAGGGCGTTCTGTTCCATGGCCTCGAGCTTGGCGTCGACGGCGCAACCGGCGCGGGCGATCTCGACGGCGCAAAACTGCTCAACGGCGGTCCGAGCCCGCTTGGCTTTGTCTTCGTGTTCGGCCAAGGTGGCTTCCAACGCGCCAGTCGTCGCCTGCATGTCTTCTCGTGCTTGTTGCACGACCTAGTCCACAATATCATCATCTGGTTGACATGTCGATGACAGATGCTTACCGCATCCGTGTGGGCGAGACTTCGAGCGTCTCCTGCAGCCACTTCTCGCACTAGCTCTTGATGCGCCACGTGTATGGCCTGCCACTTGGCCTGCTGGGCGGCATGCAACGTATGGTACCGCTGGACATGGAGTTCCATGGTTTCCTTGGCGAGTTCGCCGTTGGCAATGGCGTGATCGATCTCTTGGCGAAGCTTCGTCTCCATCGTTTGCGTCGCATCATCGGCTTCGCATTGCCGCGCGTCCAATCGACGCAGCTGAGTGCCGTGCGCCGTCACCGTGTCCCGGATGGCCTCGATGAGGGACTGCATGGTCCCAATGTCTTGGGTGTTGCTCTGCATGAGATCCCCAGTGTGTTGTTGGTGCATCTTGAGAAGTTTGGCCACCGTCGCGACTTTACCGTCTGTGGCTTCGATCTGGACGTGCATATCGTGTATTTGGCTCTCGAGGCTCTTGGTGTGCAGGCACGCAGCCGACACGCGCTCCAACTGGATTTCCAAGAACGAGATGTACGCTCCTCGGTCCGTGAGCAGCTTCTTCGTCTCCTCCACGGCCTGCTTTCCTGATGATGCTTTCGCCAGCGCTTTCGATCGCATGAACTCCTGGAAGTACGACCCACGGTCCATCGGCAATACGCAAACGACGTCGCCAAGTTGTATCTTGGCATTTGGACAATGCTCATTGGTGCCTTTTTGGACCAATCAAATACAGCAGTATTGCAGCCCGCCCTGCAACAATCTTTGCATTTTGGTTGCCGAAAACTCTACTATTAATAACTTAACGTTAACTACTTGGAACTTCCCTACTGTATGAGCTACTATTTATACTAGTGAGTTGCGTAAAAAATCGCAGAAAAAGAAATAAAGGAGAAAACTGTATTACTTACTACCTCTGTCCAATTATAAGTGGTCGAATTTCGAAAAAGTCAGTTTTTTCCTTGACCAATGGGAGTTCGGGCATTACAGACAACGAGGGAATTTAAGGCTCATCCAAGTTCTGTGTGTAGCGCAAATTTCACGATATGACTGGATAGCGTAGTTCGAAATTCGAAACATATTATAAAAATTCACCAATAGAAATTTAAGTATTTCGTGATTTGCTGCTGATTAGCTGAAAAAAGTGTGTGACACTCAAAACTTCGATGAGCCCTAAATTCCCTCCTTGTCTGTATATGATACCCATTGGAACGGCAAAAGTGTTAGCTATCCGAATACGATATTATTTACTAATAAAACACAACAAAAGTATACCAATTTCCAGAAAACCCATCAATACTAAAATACACCTTACCGAAGCATTTTTTTTTAGAATGCATAGGAGTCACCATCGTTTATCCGGATAATTCCCGGATAACTATGCGAATATCCGGCTATTCTCCGGTTGTGGTTTGCCGCCAACTCATGGCGCGATTTGGCAATCAAACCGACCAGCCCCAACCACACTTCTTTCCCTCTTCGTTCTGGCCACTCATTTCGAAATATGCGCAAGGGTGAGCGCAAGAAGAACCTCACGGACAGTGAGTGCGAAAACTTGGTGCAGCACCTGCTGACGAAGTGCGCCAGCAGCGGCAGGATTCCCAAGGGTGTTGCCGCAAGCGTTGGCATGTTGTTCGGTTGCCCTGTGACGACTGTTCGCCGTGTGTGGCGACGTGCTGCGGTTGACCTATCCGGGACCAAGACGATTTGCCGCAATGTCCACCAGCGCAAGAAGGACAACTGCGGACGCAACGCATTCACTTGGACCTGCCCGAACGTATCCAGGCCATACCACAGTCCCGTCGTTACTGCTTTCGTTCAATCGCCCACGCGCTTGGCATCCCGAAGTCTACGCTTCACTCCTACTACAAGCGTGGCGTTATCGCCAAGTACTCGAGCGTGCTGAAGCCATCCATTTCGGAGTCGAACAAGGTTTGTCGTCTCAATTGGGCCTTGCAGAACGTGAAGGACATCGATGGTGCCAAGTTCTTCGACCCAATGTTCGACACCGTCCACGTAGACGAGAAGTGGTTCTTCATGTCTCGCATTCAGAAGTAGGTATACGGCGCGCCCGGCGAAAAGATCAAGCAGCGTTCCTGCAAGTCGAAAGGCCACCTGCTGAAGGTCATGTGCTTATCGGCCGTTGCGAGGACACGATGGGACGACAACAAGGAAGAGTGGTTCGACGGGAAGATTGGGACGTGGCACTTCACGGAGACTGTCCCAGCGCAGCGCCGAAGCAGCCGACGCGACGCAGGAACGCCAGTGATGAAGACAGTATCTGTGACACGGGAGACATATAAGAAGATGCTGATCGAACAAGTTATCCCAGCAATCCGATGCAAATGGCCAAGCACCGAGACCAAGACCATCAAGATTCAACAGGACAATGCCCGTCCGCATGCCCCCCCAGTCGATCCTGACGTTGTCGCTGCCTGCAAAGACCAAGGCTGGGACATGGAGGTTGTTTTTCAACCTCCAAACTCCCCTGACATGAATGTCTTGGATCTTGGTTTCTTCCGAGCCATCCAGACCTTGCAAGCGGAGAAGCATTCGAGCTGCCTGGAGGACATCGTTACTGCTACTGAAGCGGCTTGGGCCGACGTCAGTTCAACGACCCTCAACAAGAACTTTCTGACCCTTCAGAGATGTCTTCAAGAGGTTATTCTCAATCAGGGTGGGAATGACTATAAGATTCCGCATATGAAGAAGGATATATTGCATGCTCGTGGTAGGTTGCCAGAAATGGTTTCCTGTGCGAGAATTGCTTGGAGTTTTGGTTGTGCATACTTGAGTGGGGTAAACTATTCTACTCACATGAATAAACTCGCCACGGAGATCCTCGAGAGCATGCAGATGGGTGCAATTTGCACTCAGATTGAAGCATTAAAGGTTGACATTGACGTGGATGTTCATGCCGACATTGCTGCTGCATTGGGCCTCATTCAATTGTTGGATTAGCTGAAGCTCGTAAATTCCGAATATGAAAAACGACCATTCTTTCTTGGAAATTTGATTTCACAAATTCGACCACTTATAATTGGACAGAGGTAGTAATACGTAGAACCACTTTTTCATTTGCTAAAAATATCAGGTTTACTAGTAGTCCCAGAATATGTAGCCAAAAGTTGTGAAAAGCACAATATTAGTATAGTAAGGGCCCGTTCCAAGTAGATATTCAGATACTTTTAAAATAGTATGTGAATTTCTATTAGTGATTAACAAGTAACGCTAAAATGTACTACGTAGTACTTCGAATACTACGTGTACGAGTATGCGACGTCTCGGGATGTTCCCTCATTCGTTGGCTTGATATGTCCTTGTTGCCAAGCTCAACACTACTCGCCTTGTGAGGCCAACGTTATCCTCAACATGTATCACTTCGCTAGCTTTGGGCAATGCCGTCCGCCGACTCTAACTGGATCACGCGTTCGAGGGTTTGTTCGTGGAATTTGACGCTGTACGGGCCAAGTGGTACGCGAACATCGCGGTTGATCGGTTTTGTCATGCCTTTCAAGTCCCAAGCGGTATGGGTAGATTACAGTAGACAGCATGGAAGTGTTTAAGACTTTCCGCTCGAAGCCAGCCATAACGGTCACGTCAGTGGTTTGGCCTTGACTTGTGACGTCACTGCGTCACTCAGTTCATCACGCACGAGGAGCATAGAGTTAGTATAGTGATCTTTATCCTTTTTTTAAGAGCGATCGAAACGACCTGCCCGCGTGCTTTTGGTCGACAGGTTTGACGCGGTTCTTGGCGCCCTTTCGCCCTCGTGATGCCCAGAACGACGTCATCTGTCCCCGAGGTGCCTTTTGAATGGGTGGCAGGGTGGTCGTGGTTGTTGGCTCAAACAAGTACTCGGCTCCGTCGTCGTCGGCGGTGGCTTCCACCGGCACTTTCGCCGCTGGCTTCTTGGTAGCAAGAACCGACCGGCGGTCTTCTTCTTGCTGCATGTGTCGCGCTTCCTTGATCACAGCTTTGGCATTTCGCAGCTTGTCCAGTTCACGCGAGGGGTAGTCAATTGGAAACGAGTACGGCTGCCGGGCCAGCTCCATGTCGCCTTGGGTGAGCGACCCAAGGCAGCCACCTGTGAGCGTCCACACCTTGACGAGGCGATCGTAGGACGCCGTGAGCAGCGTCACACTCGCATTGTCGACGATCACCTGCACCGAGTACACGGCGTCGCTGTGGGCTTGCCACTGGTAGGCGCAGTCGAGGGTCGTTGGGAGGTAGATCAGCGGCATCATCGATTGCGGTTCAAAGTAGAACGTGCACTGCGGCTCCCGGTTCACATACGCCTGCCACTCGACGCCCTCCCTATTCTTCTTGACCAGCTCCGTCGCGTGCACCCGCAGGTTTCGCTGCGGGTTGGCGCAGTCGACTCGCTTTTCCACGGGAAGTATTTGGAACTCGGTTTCGAGCCGCTTGAGAACGGGGAGGAGGTTCCATACACTCAACCCGCCCTTGTCGTCACCACCGACGAGGTAGTACGCTTCGATGGACGCGGTTGCTGACATGGACGGGGGGGTTGGTGCGGATGCGGCGGGGGGGGGATCGCACGGAGCAAACGGGGGGGGGGGCTTGGTGTCTGTGCGTTGAATGTGCGTGGTCACGGCGACCAAGTGCGGATTCGACACGAGCTTGGACGCCCACGGGTTGTGCAGGCGGAAGCGGCACACGCATTTCCCCTTGTACTTGGACGGACGCATGGCCCAAATCGCAATGTTTCCGCCGAGGTCACACGATGCCAGGAGCGGGTACGGGTCCAAGAACACGATCCCCGCGACTCCGCTCGTGTGGCCAACGCACGTCGCGTCCAAGCTACACGATTATCACCATCACCATGACAATCATCATTGTCATGTGACAGTGTGTGTGGTGTATTTTTGTGCTTAATTCTAAACTGAAGCATCAAAATGTACAAAACAGAAGGGTTTAGCCCCAATCAGATTGCAGGAAACAACCATCATCAACGTCGAATTAGTGTGCGAGTTCAATTAGTGTGATACCAATCACCACGGGACACCTTTTCACATTCAAATTCCAGTACAAAGAATCGATCGATGTTGGATTTGGCGATTCAGCTCAAAAGTCGGCCAAATTTTGGGTCAACGGACAACACTTATAAGTACTACGTACCGGCCAAACTCGTAGTCCCAGATCTGCACTGTGCAGTCGAGCGACCCCGTCGCGATAAGCGACAAGTTGTATGAAAACGCGACGCTTGTGATGTCCCCCGTGTGTCCGCCCGTCATCCTCCGCAGCAAAATGCCCCGATCGGGGTCGCTTTCGTCGTGAATGCACACACTCGTGTCCCATGATGTGCTAATCACGGTGCGGTATTCGTTGCAATAGTACAGCCGCGACACTTCGGCCACGTGCGCCTTGTTGTCCGTGTCGGGGTATGCAAAGCACTTCATGTACATGCCGTTGAGGTAGTCGTATACTTTGATGTTGCCGTCGTGGTCGCCCACGATGAACTTGCGGCTGCGGTTGTCCAAACACATTGCAGTCAAGTCTGTACTGCTCAACGCTCTATATATATATATGATAGGCCAACATGGAATTGTGATTATATATATATATATAAGGACGTACTTGTAAATGCGAAGGAGTTTGCCCAAATTGGCGTCCCAAATTTTGATGTCCGTACCCGCGGCCGTGATAAACGTGAGCGAAATCGGGTTGAACAATGCTTGAAATACGGGAAAGTCGTCGGTGAGCTTGGGGTTGCGCAGCTTTTCGTAGTCGAACAACGTCATCTAAACACGCTAATACATGAAATATCTGAAAATAATATTTATTGGTAGGACAAACCCGTTTGCCGCCAGCCACGAGACGCTTGTGCGACGTCACCGACACGAACGACTTGATGTCGCTCATGTTGGCATTTTCCGCCGTGAATGTTTGCATGCACGCAAAATTGCGAATGTCCCACACCTACGTGCACACCTCATGCGTTGTTCCTCCCCACCTTAATCCCAACAAGTACTACAGTACGTAGTACCTACAAGTACTACCTACAAGTACTACAGTACGCACTACCTAGTACTAGTACTCCGGAGTACTACATACAGTACGTACTACCTACAAGTACTACAGTACGCACTCCCTAGTACTACATACAGTACGTACTGTACCTTGAAGACACCGCCGATGTCGGCCGTGATAATCTGGGGGGTGTCGGGGATGATTTCGACGCCACAGAGCGAGTTTTGGTGTCCGTGCAACCGCAGAATGAGCTGGTCGACGTACGGGTTCCACACAAACGCGTCAAAGTCAAAGCCCGCAGACACGAGGAACCGATACTCGGCCGAGTACGCCAGAGACCTCACGCCTTTCAAATGTCCATCTAGTTGCTGCTTGTGCTTGCCCGTGTTGACGTCCCATAGCCGCACGGTCTTGTCCATGCTGGCGGACGCCAGGGTTTCCAGCGTAGGCAGCTAACAGGCCACGTCATATACCCCGTTTCAGTATACTACATACATTGAGCAAGTCCAACACAATGCCGTCGTGCGACCGGGTCAGTACGCGGCCGTCGCGCCCGATGCCGCCCATGTGATGCTTCTCTTCCATCCTGTCGGCATCCCAGGCGTAAATGATGCCGCTGGCGCTCTACAACTTTGTCAGCACAATCCATATGACTCATGCGAACATGATTTGCCCTTTTTCAAACTATATACTTATATATTTAAGAAATTTAAAAAAATCAAAACAAAGAGTACTACTGTTGTCACACGGACTGTCGATTGAAATGCGACACAAAAGACCAATTTGAAAGAAATGATATCGAATACCAATGCATACAAAGCAGTAGCGTTGTATTGTCGATTTGATATACAAATTTGGGGAGTCGACCAAACCGATCCACAATCGATCTGATTGGTTGTTGAAATTCATTGAAATAGTTTTGATTGGCTAATAATTTTGAGCTCATCTGAGGTAGCCAATCAAATCGATTTAAATTCCAACGAGAAACCACGAAATGTCACTCGAAAGCCCAATATGCAGATGCATCATCTGTCTTACGGCAGAGAAGAGCATGTTGGATTGGGTATACCATCGCAAACAATTTTGAGACGTGGGGGTGTGGCAGCTCTTGATCAAACGGTAACTTGTGTCGTCGTAAAAGCGTAGCTGGAGGTCGGATGACGCCACGACGTACTGATTGAGCTATCATATATGTTGTTAAACATCAAGTATAATATGGTGGTCGAGATATCGCATGTTATTACCTTGTCAATGTACTCTGCACAAAGCACAAACCCGTCGGGCGACTTGATCACTCGCTGGAGTTCACACCGTGAGTCATATATTTTGAGGTTCTGCGTCCCATATTCACACACGGCGAGGCGGTCGTTGGCGGGAAAGTAGTACATGCGGTCGATCGTCGCGCTGTGCTTGGACGTGTCCTCCCACGTCGAGTGGTGGTACATCTGGATCGAGTTGGGCTGCTGGCTCTCGAGGCCAGTGTCCACGATGAACGACGTGAACTCCTCCCACTCCATGGATCCGTCGCCATTGATGTCGATTTGCGCGAACAGCTCGCACAAGTACGCGACCAGCTGGGGCTCGGTGAGCTGGTGGAGATGCGACTTGTCGTCTGTGGCGTTCCGGCTGCCCTTGACGAACCGAAGCATCACGTGGACAAATTCGCCCACAGACAGACCGCGCTCCTTTTGCTGGAACTCATCGCGCAACGATCCGACCTTGGCCATGTCGATCATCATCATGATGTCCATCGTGAACCCTTTTTCTGGGTCGCTCTTGTAGTACGACGTGAGCGGGTTCGACCGAAACTCGTGCTCGAGACGCTCGTCGTCGTCCCCAGCATCTTGTCCTGCGTCGTTCACTTGCACCTCCGTGAGGAAGAGTGCTGATGCTGATGGAAGGATCATCGCCCGGCTTTTCCTGCTGCTCGACAGACTGCCGCGGCTTCGCGGCGTCGACGACATGATTTTCTTGCAACGGGTCGTCGAAGTTTCCATGGCGGTTACATTTTCAGCCAATGAAAACGCGTGTTCAGGTTTCCTGTTACCTTTTACACCCTAGAAATGCTGCAATTCTATTGGTTCAAATTCAACCATTTCCTGCGATTGATTGGACATCAAATATAAGCTTTTGGAAATATATTGGATATATTATCAAACGTTGGAAAATTTCACCACTACAACCGGTTGCCCTTGTCGTCCTCGTTTGCTTCTTCAACGTCATCACCGACGAGGTCCAGAATTTCCTTCTGAATCACGGCGGCGTCATCTTCTCTTCCGCCTGCACGCAGCGCTTCCGCCCAGTTGTGCATCGTGGTGATTGTCTCCACGTGCATATCGCCCAGCGACGCCTTGCGCACGGCCGTCGCCTTGGCAAACAGCTCGACCGCCGCGTCGAACTTGCCGAGTTCCTTGTACACGATGCCGAGGTTGTTCCATGCCAGCGCCGTGAGCGGACTTGTGGGGCCGACCTTGGATTCGAGGCGCTCCGCCGCTTCCACGAGGATTTCCTCTGCCTTGGCCTTCTTGTGCGTGTGCCAGTACAACATGCCGACGTTGCACATGCTGATGGCGATGTCCGGATGGTCGGGAGCGAGGATGTCTCGACGGACGCGCAACGATTCTAAAGCACAAGTCAAGGGGTTGCTGCGTTTAGGATGGTCATATGCATCATACCTTCAAAGCACTCGAGGGCGTGATCGATGCCCTCGACCTTCTTCATGCCAGACAAGTTGTGCGCCTGCAAGCGATACACGCCACCCAAGTTGTGCAGAGTCGTGGCCCATGACGCATGGTTCTCGCCCACGCAGCTCTTGTACACGCGAAGAGCAGCCTCGTATGACCCGATGGCCTCGTCCAGTAGACTCAAGTTCTTTTGCATCAACGCCAAGTTGTTCAACGTGCTTGCGTACACAGGGTGGTCTTCGCCAAAGTGATCTCGCACGGTATCGCGGCAGATCTCTGCCATCTCCAAGCCAGACACAAAGTCGCCCTTCCTACCAGCAATCGTCAGTCGTGTAATGTCTTGTGAAGCTTCTTGTCACATACGAATACAGCTCGCGAATCTTGTGCTGCATGCCGGCAATATCGGATTCCACGATCATATAGTCGGAGCGGCGGCCTGGAGTCGACGTCACTGGTACATTGATCTTTGAGAAACGAGCCACTCGAAGAACATTCCTCGTAGCAGGGCGGTGCACGGTCGCCAGCGGACGCAAACTCGCGGCCACGATGCGTTGCATGCTGCGATTCAATTTTGACACCACGAATACAATTCCGGAATATCCGGTTATTCGGTTTCATTATCCGGATTACATCGCACTTCGCGCGTATTTTCAAAAGCAACAATCAACGACGCTGGATCGGCGATCGACCGCGGGACCAACTTCGCCGCGGAGACCTACGAGGTCGACCCCACGGGGTCAGATGTGCATCGAGGAGTCGACGAGACGTACAATGCTCGGCCTACACCCCTGGGAGGTTGAAAGCCTGGTGAACGGTCACCCCGTCGGTCGTCACGGAGAGGAGGAGGACCTCGGCGTTCGTCACCACGGGGAAGATCACGGCGGTCATCGCCTCGAGGAAAGTCGCGGCGATCGTCGCGTGGAGAATCGCGGCGGTCATCCCGGAGCAAACCGTCTCGACGGTCATCAAGTGGACGAAACCGGTCGTCCGGACGACGAAGGGGTTCATCTCGACGTCCACGAGAGCGATCGCGGGAGCGCGAACGGGTGAAACGTGGGGGAGGGGAAGGGTCGCGGCGACGATTGGGGTCGCGGCCACGATCGTCCAAGTGGTTTGATCGCCGATCGTAGTCGTCACGACGGTCGTTGGGGGGACCATGAATGTCCCTACACACGACGAAATACACAACAAAACGTGGGCCACCGCGTCACAACAACCACGGCGACGACACACAGCGCGTTCCATGGGGACACAGCATTGCCACCACCAAGGACACACACCAGCAACAACGTTGGCACGACCACATGGTAGGGATCCAACAATACACAGAATGGACGGCTACCTCCGATTCGAGCTCAAGTCGGTCCGGAGGAATGCGCCTTCAAATTTCAAGTCCGTCCCGTGGGCCCGGGCGGCGGCATTGTACTCGTCAAAGTCGATGAAGGCCGAAATGTTGGGGTTGTTGGTTTTTTGGGGCAGGACTTTCACGTTGCCCACTGAGAGACACAAACACACAACCAGGGGTCAACAATCATCAGCCAAGAGGAGCAACCAGCACACACTGCCATAGACAAGAGGCGGATCAAGTACAAGGACTGCTGACGCTGCTGCCGGCGCGTTGGACCCACACCATCCACGAGGGGCAACCCACGTCACCACCATCGCGTTGCCGCCACACTGCTACAGGTATGTACAAACAAACAGGATACCTCGTCCAAACTTCTCAAAGAAGTCCTTCAAGCGATCAATGGTCGTGTCCGAGGGGATATTGGCCACAAATAAGCTCGTGTGTGTGTCCTGGACAGGGGGCGGCCGATCGACACTGCGACTGCTTCCACCACCAGGACCTTGGTTCCGATTGCGCTCGCCGTCCGTGTGCGCCAAGGACACACGAAGCCTTCGTCCACGGAATTCCACGTCATGCATCACTCGAGCAGCTTCTTCGGCGTCCCGTTGGTCGGGAAAGTCCAGGAACCCATACCCTTTCTTGAGAATCACCTGCCCCATCTTGCCAAACTACCCGGTACATGCGTTGGCGTGGTGAGACCCTGGGGGGGGCTGGCAATATACCTTTTGAAACAAGCTGCGGATGCCAGCTTCGATAACGGCTTCGTCGCCAAACGGCATATTGCCGAGGAACACCTTCACCATGTCGGTTGGCGTGGGGATGAAAGCAACTGTGAGCGTGTGAGGTGCAGAAAATACGGATAGTTAACCGGAATCGGAATATCTACAACAACCCAACAACAGGTCGTGAACCCAACACATATCCGGATGTTTATCCGGTAGCGGTTTCGGACGTCAGAAAAACTCCACCAATCAGCGGTGGGTTTGAAGATCGCCACCTTCAGCCATTCGGCCACCATGTTCACGCTGCTCAAGGACAAATGCTGCCGGTTCCTATGCTGCCGTAAACCCGACACCACACGCGGCACTCCCGTCGGAGAAAAGAGATCTATCAAGGATATCTCCCCAGACACTGAGACCAGCGACGACGAGGAAACCAAACGTCGCATCCGCGCGAGGAACCAAGGCCGTCGGCCATCCGTGAGGTTCGAGATTGTACGTGTTCATCGTGATGCTAATCACGCTCTATCTAGCTCGGGGTCATTGAGCACAAAAGGCCCGGTGCCAGGGAAGAAGATCGTCCCAAAGTCTCCCGAGACTGTTGAACGCATCAAAGGTGCCGTGTCATGCAACTTTATGCTGAACGCGCTTGCGACGGAACAGCTCACAGACGTCATCCTCGCCATGGAAGAGCGCAAGGTGCGAGCAGGTGACACTATCATCAAGCAGGTACTTACCTACCCGTCCACGTTGAGGCACGTCCTATCCATGGCTTATCTCGTACGAAGGGGGACGAAGGCGATTACTTCTACGTGATCGACAGCGGCGAATTCGATGTCTTCACCCGCCAAAACGACCCCCCCACCGTGCCCGTGTTCCATTACACGAACGGCGGAACGTTCGGTGAACTCGCGCTCATGTACAACAGTCCCCGCGCGGCCACGGTCGTGGCGGTCACCGACGGTGCGCTGTGGGCTCTGGACCGTGACACGTTTCGACAGATCGTCGTCACAGCCAACAAGGCGCGCTCCGAGCTCAATCAGACGTTCTTGGCGGGCATGGACCTGGTATGTCACTCGTCCAAGCAAGCGCCACGTCATATGACATGTTGTAGATGGCGAATTTGACGCGGCTGGAGATGGCAACGATTGCCGATGCGTTGCAGCCCGTGACATTTCACAAAGGTGACGTGATCATTGCACAGGGCGACGCCGACTACGCGTCGTTCCATTTTTACATTTTGATCGACGGCACATGCGACTTTGTCGCCGCCGCTGCCGTCATTGGCAGCGTCGGTGCCGTGGGGTACTTTGGCGAAAAGGTGCGAATATGCACTACCTAAATGGCAAGTAGTACTCAATTCTGGACAATACCCCCGTCCATGCAGGCGCTGACGGAAAAGTCCAAGCGCGCCGTGAGTGTGGTCGCGACGTCGCCGGTCGTCAAGTGCCTGAGCATGGACGTCGCAACGTTTGAACGGCTCATGGGACCCTTCCATGTCATTTTCCACCGCAAGATCCACAGCTACGCGCATGCCACCGACAGCCACAACCACCAACGAACAGCTAGTAGAGGTAGTAGCAACGACTTGAGTCGAGTTTAGTGTGTGCCCAATGGAGAGTACTGTATGATGGTGCGATGCGGGGTGTAGTACAAGTGTGGTAGCAGTAGTAGTAGTAGTGAGGCTCATCCTGGCAAAGTGCCCCGATAACGTTCGAGGGTGGTGTCGATTGAAAGGCTATTTGAACGTCGATGGAACAGTACATAGGTATAGCTGATCATCGTTGCCACCACCTACCACCTACGTATTACAATCGTAAAGGTCGAAATCGAAGGGTGTCAGGTGATGAAGGTACGACGGCGAGATGGTATGTACCTCGAGTTGGACGACGAGCGAAAGCGTCCAGGCAGCACATTTACTGCCCACTGCATGCAATGCCATCGCCGCCTGTCTTGATGGCGGCGGGAGCGTCCATGGTAGCATAGAGGACGCAGCGACATGCGCGGCGAAAGTTCGAATTCCTCCAATATTGACCATCGTGGCAGCTCAACGCATCCCAATGGCGCGTTCTGATTGGCTGGTTTTCAACCGTCGCGTTAAGATCGCAGGTGCACATCATAATGCCAGGCAATCGCCACGTTCGATACTTTTGTGGAGCAAATTTGGATGGTTTCGTATATGTATGGGCTGTCCACGGTTCATGGAGCAGGATGGTCATTGTGCCATTCGCCGCTCCCAGCAGACCCCCCTCATGAGCTTCAACGTCCATAGTCTCTCGATGCACATCATGGACTTCACAGTCGACACGACTAACAACGTCGTGTACTACCAACTGGAGCTCCTTGACGACGACTCGGGCGAATCCATGACGGTCTTGCGGCGATACAGTGTCATTGCCGCCTTCCGCACGGCGCTGCTCAAGGAACTAGACGGCGCTTGCAAATGCCCTGCAGACGACAACCGGTGCAAACCATGCCTAGCCGCTCTCAAGCAATGCAACTTCCCCGCCAAAAGCTGGTTTCCCAAGGACGGAATCCAGCCAGAACTGGCCGCCCAGCGTGCGACGGAGCTGTCGTACTTCCTCCAAGATGTCGTCGCTGTTGGTCGTGACCACGCCCCGCTCTGCAGATCCAACCAACAGTTCCTCGAATCTTCCCTCGCCGACGTCCTGGGAGCTCCATCCCTCACGTCCTTTGCGGCGGTGCCGCCGCGCAACCGCAAGGGCGAACGAAGTGCCTCGTGCGAACTCCCGTCCGACACCGTTCGGCCCTTCTTTCGGGACCGATCAGGGTCCGTGCCGATCACGTCCAAGCGGCTCATCCTGTAGTGAAAAATGTCCATCCAAAATTTATCTATTCAATGTATCCACTTATCTATTCACCAATCCATCAACCACTTTTACCGTTGATGGATTGGTGAATAGATAAGTGGATAATCTAATCGTGCAAATAATATATATGGCTCTCATCTATTCTGGCAAAAAGCCCCTCAAAAGTATATTTATTTCGAAATCTATTGTAAATATCCTACAACCACTTGCCCTTGGGCGACGAGCTACTGCCGCCGCCGCCGCCGCTGCTGTGGCCCCATCCATTGTTGTTATCGTACGACTTGCGTCCACTCGAGTAGCTGCCGCCGCCGTTGCGGTTGCTGTAGTTCGAGTTGGAATTTCTCGAAAACCCGCTGTCGAATCGCGAGTTGCCATAGTTGCTGCGTGCGTTGCTGTGGTTGTTGCCACCATATCGCGAGCTGTTCGAGTCGCGGAATCGGTTGCCGCCTCCATAGCCCGACCGGCTGCCGCCGCCGCCTTGTCCGCGCGACCCGCCGCCGCGCTGCAAGCCGCCCACCGTGATCTTGGGCAGCTCCGTCACGGGGGCCACCACCACATTCTTGGACTCGCCATGCTCCAGCACCGTGTCCACATGCTTGTGCGGCACGTCAAAGTAGAACGTGCTGTTGTCGCCCTTGATCACCTTGGAGTAGGGCACGGTCACCTTGACTTCACCGAGGAAGCTCGAGATGGCGTCGGCATTCCACGACCGATCGCCGACCAGACTCAGCGTTTGGATATGCGCCTGCGCTGTGAGCATCGAGTAGACCGTAGGGCCCTTGGCTTCGAAGCCGGCCAGCAACGCCAGCGCCGAACTCACCACATGTAAGCGTTCATCTTCGTTCTCTAGCAACTTCTTGGCCGTGGCTTCAAATGCTTTGCGGCCGTCGAACGCGACGTTGTTGAGCTTCTCCGTGACCGTCGTCATCGCATGCGACAGCGTTTGAGCCGGCAGCGGCGCCGCCGCGTGGTTGAACGTCATGCCAAACTTGGACTCTAGGTCGCGCACCTCACGGATATCGCGCGACTCGAACAAGACGACGTTCACGCCGCGGCGTCCGGCGCGTCCAGTGCGGCCCGCGCGGTGCACAAAGTTCTCCTGGTCGTTGCTTAGACGGTATTGAATCACAAGGTCAACGTTAGCAATGTCGAGCCCGCGTGCGGCAATGTCTGTGCAGATGAGCGTGCGTACGTCGCCGTTGCGGAAGCCCTTCATCGTGGACGAGCGGAGGTTCTGCGAGAGGTCGCCGTGGAGGACGCGCACGCCCTTGGCGCGGGCACTGAGGAACGCCACCAACTCGTCCGCTTCCTGCTTGGTTTCAGTAAAGATGAGCGCTTGGCCCCCCTGCGCGTACAGATTGAGCACGCTTTCGAGCACGTGGTCTTTGGAATCGCGGGAGACCAAGATGGCTTTATGGGCCACCGTGGCGGGGAGCTTCGAGTTGTCTTCGCCGACCAAGTCGATGGTCGTGGGCTTGTTCAGGTACTGCCGCGCGATTGTGTGCACCCACTTGGGCGTGGTGGCGCTCCACATGACACACTGCTTGGTGTCGGGCATGGCACCGAGGATGGTTTCGACTTCTTCCTGGAAGCCAAACTTGAGCATCATGTCGGCCTCGTCGAGCACGCTCACTTCAATGTGCGACAGGTCCAAGTTGCCCTTGTCCATCATGTCCACGACGCGCCCGGGGGTCCCGACCAAGATGTCGATCCCGCGGCGGAGTTCGTTCTCCTGCCCGACGTACGACACGCCACCCACGACAAGCGACACGCGTAATTGCGGCGCGATGCGGCGGAATTCGTCGGCCACTTGCTGTGCCAGTTCACGTGTGGGCAGCATGGCCACGGCGCGTGGCGCGCGCGATTGCGTCGCCGGCGTCGACAACAAGCGCTCGACAATGGGCAATGCAAACGCCAACGTCTTGCCCGACCCGGTCTTGGACCGACCCATGATGTCCTTGCCTTGCATCATGGTCGAAAACGATTCCACTTGCACGGGGAAGAGGTGTGTGATGCCCGCGCGTTCGAGGTTCTTGGTCGTTTGAGCCGACAGGTTGAAGTCCGACAGCGGTTTTTGGTCGACAAAGCCAGACGTGGCTGCCGCGTCGTCCTGTGCGTCGTCAATGTCGACGATGTTGTTCAGGTCGTCGTCGTCGGGGACAAGTGTGGCGGTTGTGACGGTTTCCAATCGAAGATGGGAGAACGCGCGGGAATGGGCCGCGGACGCCAAGGTCACAACGGACGAGGTAGTTGAATGGTGCATGGCGAGGGCTTTGGTGCCGCCGATGGCGGTGCGGCGGAGTGCATGCACCAACAACGAGGACACTTGTTTCGAGAGCATGGTGGTGATGCTGGATGATCAAGTTGCGAGAATGGAGCACCCAAGGAAGTTCAACTCCACAGACGACACACCAATCAAACTCGGTCACCATTCATTGGGCCGAAAAATACCTACGTCGTTAAACTCAGGGAATATACAAACTTGAGCTGTTCATTTTGAATGTGTGTCAGTCTACCCAGGTAAAATATGATTTCACGACGAAGGTTTGGCACGTTCCTCGCCATGTGATTGGCTGCGCAGTCTCCTCTCACAATCAATATTGATGTGGGTTGCCCATGTATGCGTTATCGCGAGGATTGCGTGTTTTTGCACCAGTTTACAATATCAATCTCTCGAAACGAAGCCGCGCCGGCCGTCGCCTTCCTCGGCCGCCATCCATCGTCGTGATGATCATGCGCGAATGAAAGCAATGGAACGAGGTAATGTATATATAGGCAACAGAATTAGATATACAAAATAGCATGGCTACATATGTCCTGTGCTACACGCGGCTACGCAAGAAGGATGCCAATCTTCTGTGGATTGGCGTACTTGAACTTGAGCAGCTCGGGCGCGACGGGCAGCGACAGCCACTTCTTGACGTCCGCCGACGCATCTTGCGCCTTTTCGTGGCCCACAACATGGGTGGACGTGTACTCCTTCCACACGGTCGAGTCGCGCAGGGATGTGGACACTTGGTTGCCAGGGATGATGGACAGCACCGACAGGAACCGCGCGATGGGCGCCTTGATGTTGCCGGCGATGGCGTCCGGCGCCGACAGCAAGTTGAGCAGCGCCGTGACCATCGGGCCCATGGCGGTCGACTTGGCAAAGTTAATCGACAAGTTGGTGTGTCGTTTCAATGCCGTTGTGTGGATGTTGAGGAGGAGCTCGACGTCTTGGTGGTTGTTGCCAGCCGACATGAGGGGTAGCGTCCTACAATATATATATATATATATATTGTCGATTCAAAACATTGGAGTGCTCCATGAGCACAATATATTTCAAATCGGCAGACAATCGATCGATATTTTGACCAATCAAAACCCAGATCACGCATATCAAGTAGCCAATCAAATTATCCACTCTTCAACCAAGTCTACAACATCGAATTAGTGTGTGACTTGAATTAGTGTGATACTGGACGATCTCAACATACAAAAGTCAAGACAATCGATCGATCCATTTAGCGCAAAAATCAGCCAAATTTTGGGTAAAAAACGACGACAGTTTGTTTGGCTGTTTGGTAATAATAATAATATTATATTGGTGGTGTTGGTTCTTTTCGAAAGTGGACAGAGCGACATGAAGGCTAGATTGCATCGATCGACACAACCAAATAGTACATGTAGTACATACAGATTTGTATCGGCCGACGACCCATGGAGCCAATCACATTGCAGGAAACAACCAGCATCATCCACATGTAATTAGTGTAAGACTTTAATTAATGTGACACCAACCACACACCGTTTTACAAATCAAAAATTCAAACAAGAGATAATCAGCACAAAAGTCCACCGTGTTGGCTTGGCAATAGATGATATATCCATGGACCACGAACGTACTTGGCCAGCGCGGCGGGATCCATGCCGCTGACGAGCTTGTCGATGCATGTAGGTACGAGGCAGAGGTTGCCGACAAATTGCAGCGCCACGCGGGCCAACTGGCCTTCGTCTGACTCTTTCCGCTTGGGGAGGTGGGTGTACACTGTCGCAAACATGGACTTGACGTACAGCGGGATCTTGTCGGCGATCTTTTCAATGCACTTTGGTGAAAACATGGCCACGTGGAGGCACTCCATCACGCGGAGCTGGAAGTACGGCGCCTTGTCGGTCGAGAACCGGATCTTGGTCTCGTCGTGGTCGAGTCCGGCGAACAGCGTTACGATGCCGTCCACGTCCACCAGCTGCATGTCCATTTCGGGTGTGTGCTGGAGCATGTGACGCACCGCCGTCACCACTGGCAGCATGCGGTCGCGGAGGGTAGCCTCGAGGGTCTCGGGGCGGGCGCGCACGCCGGCAATGTCGTGGGACAGCGAGCTCAACAGGTTAGCCATCACGCGCTTGCGGATCTCGGTCTGGTCGGTCACGTGGGTGCCGCGGCCCGTGCGTTCGTCCGCGAGGCCAGACGAGATGAGCGCCGTGATGCCGCTCACGGGGTCGTCGTTGTAAAAGTTGACGTAAATGTCGGCCACGCGCAGCTCCGACACTTGGGCGTCGTACAGAAACTTATCGGGCAAGGCAAACTCGTGGGAGGCGGCGTGCGCTTCGGCGGCGAGCGCCAGCAGCTGCGTCCGCATCGACGCGGTCCACATCATGTGCGGCTTCTTCACATCATGCGACACGACGCGCAAAAACATGTCTGGGTCGCTCTGACTCAGGAGCAAGTCTATCAGCGGACGCGTAAAGATCTGGTCGATCGTGCGCTGCATGCGGCCCCGGGCACTCGTGGCCGGCGCGTTCTCGGGTTTAAGGAGCCCCTTGAGCGCCTCCGCCGCCAGCGTCCGCGTCCGCGTCTGGCCGGGGGAGTCGCAGATGATCGGCGCGAGGAACCACACGACGCCGCGCTTGGCCATGGCGTCCAGGAGCTCGTCCGACTTAGCAGACCCGATGGCCATGCCCTGCACAATCTCGAGCGCGAGCGCCGTGAGGTCCTGCGATGGCGTCGTCAGGTCCAGGTACGGCTGCAGAAAAGGCAGAATCGACAGCGACGGCGACGACGAGAGGCCGTCGCGGCCCAGCGGCTGGTGCACAATCAGGTTGAACGTCTGCAAGAGGAACCGCGTGGGCGCGAGGTCGTTGGCGCGGTGAGCATGAGCCAACGCCAGCGCATCGTACATGACGCGGAGCCCCGACACGACGGTCGTGTCGTTCATGGTGTTAATGATCGCGCTGCTGTGGCAGGCGGCCGTGATGACGGCGAGCGCGCTCAGGAAGACATCCCACTGCGGCGTCGGCATGTCATTGCACTTTTTGAGCGCGAGCAAGAGCAGCGAAAAGTTCAAGTGGTCGTGCAGCTTGGCTTCGAGCGACGACCAGAACCGGCGAAACAGCAAGCTGATCGAGTCGAACACCATCACAATGTCCAATGTCGACAGCTTGGTCAGCGACGGGTACACCCACGAGTGCACGGCGTCCATGAGCGCTCGAAGGAAGGCGGGGGGGTCATTGATGGGCCAGTTGGGAAACGTCGTGTCGTCCAGGAGGTTGTGTAGGTAGTACTGGTCCACTTGCAGCTTGTACACTTGTTCGGGGTACGCAATCAGCGGTGTGGTCGTGTCCTCTTCGGCCACAGACAAGGTAAACTCGCCATGTGGTTGACTGGTGTGGCTAGCAATGAAAGCATCGACTTGCACCAGCATTTGCTCGCGCAAGGTGGCGTTCCAGAGGGTTTCAGGGTCGTTGGACGTGGCAAAGTACACGCTTGCAAACTTGTGCGAGCCGTGCCGCACCAGCTGTGCCACAAGGGACACGGGCAGAATCTTGATAAGCCAGCTCTTCATGCATCGCTGGGTGAACGACGGCGTCGGGTTTGCATTATCCAGCAACTTGGTGAGCTCTTCGGGTGTGACGTGAACTGGCCGCTGGCGCAAATGGATGGGCGTGACGAAGTTGGCCACGACAAACATGTCGTCCTCGGTCCGGGCGTTCCGGAAGAGGTAGTAGAACAGCCCCGTCGTGTGCAGCGTCGGCACGAGCGACTCGTTGTTCTGGATCAACAGGTAAAACAGGTGAATCACCTTGCGAAACACGGCGCGGCTCGGGTGATCCAGCAGGGTCACAAGGAACTTCAAGTGCGTGGCCAGTGCGCGCTTGATGTAGCTCACGGGGCCCACGGCGGCCGTGGTCGTGGGCTGGTTCCCGACAAAGTACTCGGACTTTGCCAGGTCGTCGTGGTGGGTGGTCTGGCAGTGCACGAGTTTCATGAGCACGACCAAGCATGTCTGCACGATGCTCGTGGCTTCGTCGGCATCGGCATCGGCGGCATCGGCATCGGCGGCATCGTTCCCTTCACGGAGCAGCCGCACGACCAGCTCTAAGTTGGCCGGTTCGTGGAGGAACCGAGTCACGTTAACCGCGTTGGATAGCACGCGCTCGACAAACAGCATCACATGGCCGCGCAATGTGCGCGACCACGTCGTGGGGGATGTCATGGCGATGCGCACAAACTGGTTGAGGAACACAAGCGACCGGATCTCGGTCGGGTACTTGTTGTAGAGAGCAGTCATAGTCTTGACGCACAAGAGGCGAACATGTTCGTCGGTGGAGGGCGCGAGGACGCGAAAGTAGAGCAGCGTGATGAATGCTTCGACGTCGACAATGTCCTCGGCGAGGTCGCCGTGGCGATTGAACAGCGCCTTGAGGTAGTACGCCCCGACGCGGACTTCGTCTTTCAAGCATGCAAACTCGACGACAAACTCGTCGGCGTTCCAGTTCAAGAACCAAAATGGCTTGGGTGACGCTACAATGTGCTGGTGCTGCTCGACATGGTGCTGGTGGTGCGCGGGCACGTCGTCGGCGGCAGTGATGTCGTCTTCCTTGTCGAATGGATCGGAGGGCGCGGCGGTGGAGGTGGTGGCGGTGGTGGTGGTGGCTACGACGCCGCCAAACACGGCGGGAAACGCGCTCGAGAGCGCGTCGGCATCGCGACGGACGCCTCTTTCCATGGACGCATCCAGCGCCGACTCGGTGCGGTCCGTCGGGCTCGACAGCAGGAAGAAGAAGTACGTGAGACGGTTCAGATCGAACAGCGATAGCTCGTCCACGAGTCGCGTCTGCAGCTCGGCCAAGTTGTGCGCATCCCACTTGAGGTCCTTCTGGACGACCACGCCGCGCAGTTTATCAAAGAAATCCGGCAGCAGCACCACGCACTTGGTGGTTGCGACGACGTGGGCGCGGGACGTGACGCCGGCGTGCACCTTGTCGGACGCGAGTACCGTCAGTCGTTCGTCGGCGGTGGGTGGCGTCGTTGGAAGCACCGACGACGACGTGGCGGGGTCCGTCGCACCCGTGTTGTGGAGTCGGGAGGCCGATAGATCGGTCACGTTGGAGAGCGGCGCCAGGGAAACAGCGGTCGTCGTCGTCGGGGTGGCGGCATTGTTGGTTGGAGCGGACAAAGAAGCTGAAGATGGAAGGAGCACCGGCAACCGGCGGCCAAACTCGTCGTACGAGCACTTTTCCGGCGGGATGTCGCCAAGGAGTGCGTGGGGAAAGATGTTGCGGATCAAGTTGGACGACCGCGGGTTCTCGTGCGTGAGAAGCGCGACGAGCTGCGACGAGATGCGGCGCTGGCTGTGGTCGTGGCCTCCAAGACTCAGGTACAGCTGCCACAAGAGCGCGCCTTGAGTCCGTGCAAAGTCCTGAATCTGCTCGACGAGCTCGGACGGCTGCTCGAGCACGTGCACCTTGACAAGGATGGACGACGCCTTGGCAATGCCAAACGATAGCGACCGGTTCAGTGTAAACAGCGTGTGATGGTGGGCAAAGTCGTCAATGTGCATGGCGTTGAGTAGGTCCCGATGAACCTTTTCCGGCGTCGACCGCTTGCCGGACGCAAGACATACCTCCATAGTCGCCAGGACCGAGTGGAGGACCACAAAGTCGAGGCCGACGAGGGTCGAGCTGAGCACGCGGTTCATGAGCGGGTTGGGCACGACCGCGGCGTCGTACACGTTGGACGTTTGCGCTGCGGGGTCGAACACCCGGTTCACAAACAGGTTGGCGCGCTTCTCCGTGTGAAACACGGCCTTGCGGTTAGCCAGCTCCATCTTGACGCTGTTCTTGTCGTTCGAGTAGTTGACCACCAAGCAGTTGATGACTTGGGCAGCGGCGAGACCGACTTCGGGGACAGGCGAGTACAGAAACTCCATCACAACTAGCACCACTTTGCGGTATTCCTTGCGCAATACCTCTTGGAAGCCCAAGCTTGTGTGGAGAAGCCGCTGGATGGCCAGCAGCAGCGCGACCTGCAGCTGCGCCGACGGGATCGCCGCGTGGGCGTTGCTGGATGGGTCCTTGATCTTCAAGCTAATGTACTCGCGCATTTGCTCGACGACTTTGAATAGACACGCCAGTGGCTTGGCGACGCTCTTGGACGAGACTGATCCCACCGGCACGTTCTTATTGAACTGCTCCAGGAACCGAAACAACTGGTCAAAGTACTGCTGGTTGTCGTGCGTCGACTTCCACGTCACGAGCAGCTTCTTGAGAAGGATTTCCTCCCACTCGGCATTGCACTCGCCGCTCCACCCGCCGACTTTGCACCCCAGCGGCGTCTCTTCCGTCGACCACGACACGTGCTTCTTGTTCTTGGCAAACACTTCAATCACGTTGCTCATAAACAAGTTGCGACTCGCGGATGGCGTCAGCAACGTCGTGGATCCCGCGGTAGCAAACGACGGGTGCGATGTGAACGTTGGGTCCATCACCGCGGCCTGCAGCTCCTTGACGCGGTGCTGGTCGGGTACTTGGTCCAGGCCGAGGCCGACCTGCGGACTCCGCACCGCCGCGGCGGTCGCGACGCTAGCGTACCGCCTCGTGCGGCCGTTCTTGAGCTCAAGCGAGAGCTTCTCCGGTTCATCGGGGGACAATACGACGTTGAACACATCCGAGAGCGAAATCCGGACCAGCGTGCGGTGTGTGACAGGGTCGCGCTCCAAAATATCGGACCTCGTCAACGCAAGCGTCACCGCCTTCTTGATGCTGCTGCGCTTGCTGCGACGGAGTACCGGCATCTCAAACAGCACCGAGACTGGGTCATTCAGCGGGTACACGAGCGAGTCGTACTCGAACGCGTCGGGCACCTCTTGAACCTGCAGCGGCTCCTTGACGATCGTGCGGAGGTTGTTGATTACGACCCCGATGAACGCCTCGCGCTCTTCGCACGTGTACCGCGTGGCCGTGATGTTGCTCTTGTCCTGCTGGTAGTACAGCACCAACCCGTGCGGGTCGTTCTGAAGCTTTTGCACCTTGAGGATGTCGGTGAGAGAGATGGACGCAATGGGTTTCTTTGTCTTGGGGTCCAATCTAGTAGATAAAGATGGGTCAATAACATATCATGTGCTATGGATTATTCGATCCAGAAGAGAAGAAGGCATACAAAGTTACATGGAGAATGAAGCATGATGCATCGACACCTGTGTACATAGCCATATTGTGTATTCGATTCGAAATTAGAGTGAATCTAAGAATAACCAAGACAATCGATAGATACGACCAATCAAAACACAACACATGAATCAACTAGCCAATCAAATCATCCACTCTTTGAATCATTCAACATTGAATTCGTGTGTGATTGAAATTAGTGTGATACTGGATGATCTTTACAAAAGTCAGGACAAAGAATATCGATAGATTTGGCAAAGAATCCACACAAAAGTAGTCCAAATATTGAGTAATGCACACGAATCAACTGGCCAACCAATATCCAGTGTTTGACCAAGGCAATTTCGAATTAGTATGTGACTGAAATTAGTGTGACGATCTTGACATTTACAAAAGTATATTGTCAGGACAATCCATCGATATCGATAGAGATATATGTGGCGAAGCAGCACACAAGTCAAAATATATATCACGAATCAAGCGACCAATCAATATCCAGTGTTTGACCAAGGCAATTTCGAATTAGTATGTGACTGAAATTAGTGTGATGACCTTCAAATATAATATTTCGGGTCAACGGACAATCAGGATCGGCAGAAGATTGCAGCAAGAACCAACTAACATCAAAGTAGTGTATGACTGAAATTAGTGTGAATCCAATCACCCCAGGCCATGATTTCACATACAAACATCAAACAAAATCGATCGATAGATGTGGTGCTGAATCTTCAGCACCACACGACCAAAGTTAGTGGGGGGGTAAAAGAACCTTACCGGTCCAGTGACGCGCGGCGCACTTCGAGCAGCACGAGGGTATCCACGGGGCTTGTCGCAGATCCCTTGGTCTTGCTGCGTTTCTTCATGACGTACGTCGGGGTTTGGAACAACGTCGCAGCTTGATCCTTGTCGTTGGGGCGGTCGCGGTAGTACAGCTGGTAGTACGACGACAGGAATTGGTTGCGGGTCTCCTTATCCTTGCAAATGTACGTGGACCGCGCGTTCGTCGACTTGGTGACGATGGTGAAGCTCAACGCGTCTGCGGCGATCACTTCGCTGATGTCCGAGTATGCCCACGTGTCGGTGGTTTGCTCGTTCGTTGGGTCCAACGCAAACAAGTTCAACGGACTCAGCACGAGCAGCTTCGGCTTGGACCCAAAACCGAGCCCCCACCCGGCCAATGTGACCCAGAATCGCTGGGCGTAAATGACGCCAGACAGGCGGTTCGCAGGGACGTCCGTGTCGACCAACTCCTTGTCCTTGTTCGCTTCGTACTCCTTCAGCGCGGATTCCGTCCATGGCACGTACCCTGTGTGCAGTTTGACAACGTCGGGATGGGCACCGCCGTACGTCAGGTATTCCTCGAGCGTTTCCTCGAGGTCCGCATCCGACGACTGCAAGTGCGATCGCTGGCGAAGCAGAAGAGTCGATGGCGCGATCGCAACTTCTTCCTCCGTCACGTCCGAAGATGCTGCCGGCACCGAGATTGACGACGATGGCGCGTGGTCGTCGTCGTCATCGTCGTCGGATTCTTCGTCGTACTCTTCTTCCGAATCGAGGTGCAAGGTGGCGGGGGCTGCCTCCACATGCTCATGCTCATGCTCGTCTACATGGACCTCCACGTCTCCATGGTGCTCATACGCCGACGACATTTCTGTGGAATGAAGCGCGAAGGACGCGCGACGCTCGTCTGGCTGTCGGAAGTGAGAAAGTGACCCACCGCACTGACTTGGATAAAATAAATCATTTTTCACTTTTAATCAACAGTGTATACAATTTTCAAGTGTAAATTATATCGACGGGTTGAATTGCTGCGGCGTCCTTGCTCCCCAAAGCGAAGTTGAACCTACTTGGGGAAATCCGGATAAACCGTATACTACTACAGTACAATTTACAGAGTTTTATCACCAAATATGGGCATACTAGTATTATACTTTCGTTAAACGAGAAATACACGTAAAACCCATTCTACAACTTAAATAACGTCACCAAATATGGGCACGGTATACTTGCGTTAAACGAGAAATACACGTAAAACCCATTCTACAACTTAAATAACGTCATCCTGTAGGTGATCCGGATAAAGTAGTATTTAGGCATATCACGATTTTAACTTCCCAATTCAAGGCCAAATGCCTAATTTAAGGGGTAACGGGAAAAATCGGATTTCGCGCGACGAGGCTCATGGGCGGCGGCGGGTTGCGGATCTTGGGCCACAAGAAGTGGCATGTCTGGACACGAGAGAACATCGAGAAGGTCCGCCGCGACGAAAGGCTCCATGATGAGAAGACAAAGAAGGATACTCGGGAAAAACGCAAGCGAGACCTGGACAGCCGCGTCGAGCACCTCAAAGGAACAAAACCTACTACGTCGTCACCTTCGCTCTCGGCGCCACCATCGTCCGAGTTGAAACACATCAACTTCTTCCAGGATGCCGAAGATCATAATAACAAGATGCTGATGGACCCCCCGAAGCCAAAAGAGTTTCACGAGGAAGGAGTGGCGCTCGGTGGGGACTTGAATCCTGCGTACAAGCCGCAGTACCCTCCGTCGAAACGGCGCAAACAGCAGGACGCGAAGAAGAGCCATCCTTCGTTGCCATGGTATGCACATGCCAAGGATGACGACACCGACAAGGAGGATCATCACAGGCGCGACACATTTGCCGACCCCATGGGCGACCTCCTCGCCCATCCACCGCCGTTTCTTGAAGCAAAAAAGGCAGTCGTGTTCAAGCGTATCGACTTTGCAGGCGACAAAGTGATTAGCACGCGCGACACGGACCAGGAGAGGAAGCTCCCGTCGTCTTCTTCTACCAAGCCGCGATCGTCCAAGCCTTCCAAGGCATCATCAGGCTTGTCGGTCATGGAGAAACTGCGGGCAGAGCGGCAAGCGCGGGAGGCGCTGGAGCGATCCCGACGGATATAATATCAACATGAGGAATGATTCCCGAGCATGTTGTGGATGCACGCACACTGATCGTGTCAGACACACTAGTGCAATAATCTCGACCAAGTGCACTGTGCCATAATTGTTTTTGATTTAAATAAGGAATTTAATAAAAATTCTTTTTGTATTTTTTTAATTTCTCGCTCTACCAACTTGCCTTTTACCCAAAAAGATTTGGGACTTTTGTGCTGTGAATCGCCAAATCGATCGATTATCGATTGTTTGTACTGAACTTTGTATGTAAAACCGGTATGTCCTGTGGGATAGGTATCACACTAATTGAAGTCACACACTAATTCGACGGTTGTTTCCTGCAATCTGATTGGCTAAATATATCCTATTCTCGTGTACATTTATGGTGTCAACACATTCCTTCTCCATATATGTCGCTCCAGTTTGGAATAATCAATATCTAAAATCGCCGGTACGCTGCGTCGTAATACTCTTGCGTGGTGAACAGCCCCTTCCACCCCCGCCCCATGCGGCGGCCTTCGAACTGCGCCAGCACGTACAGCCCCACATGGGCCTCGGCGTACTTGATGGCCATCACCGCCAGCACCAGCCCCAGCACGTACTCGCCCAGGTACGCATGGTACACGGCATCGCTTACGAGTGCCCCGAGCATGTTGATCCAGCATACATGCGTCCACAAGATAAACTATATAGTACATGATACACATGAATGTGGTTTCAATCAGAGGTATTTTTCACAATATCTATTTCAGATATGAAAGATATATATATATATATTTCAGAGGGGTATATATTTATATTATATATATATATATATATATTTCAGAGGGGTATATATTTATATACTGGTATATGTATTTCAGACGGACATATCTTTATATATATATATATATATATATATTAGATGGATATATATTTGTATATATTTCAGATGGATAGATGTTTATATACCACTACATAGTACTAGTATTTTGTGTCAATGGGATATATATTTTCGAAGAACATAAGATGAATCGAATATGGAATATATATATATATATATCTTTCATTCCTGGATAACAATCTCGTCGTGAGGCTTACCAATCGGCCGAGCAGCGAGTGCCGCTGGAGTACAAACACGATGCCGAGGACAGGCGCGCCCAGCACCGCTCCAGGCATGCACAGGAGCAAAAGCTCAAACGCCACCTATATCCCATCTCAATACCTCACAACTCCCATCTAGAAAACTACTAGTATCTCATAATATATATATATATATATATATATATATATATATATATATAAACGGGACAAACCTGCGAACACCCCGTGCCTTGGGCCATAGGGTCCAGTACTTGAATGCAAAAGTACTCGATCAAGATCCACAACATGGTGAAAAAGTCCACCGACAGCAGCAGCAGCAACGAGTACGGTAGCAGCCACGTGTATGGGGTAGCCACCACTTGCACATGCGACCACGGCGCGAGTAGGACGGGCACGGAGGACCTCCACGCCGACAGATCCACGGACGGCGATGTCCGCCGCATCTTGGATGGACGACTGGCGGCGGACGAGTCGTCTTCAAGCAGGGGCGTTGTGTGGGCCGACAGCAAAGAGGACGGGTCTGGGGCGTACAGGGCGGCGTATCGGATGGAGCTGACGGCGGGCATCGATGGCGGCGGCGGTGGGGGGGATGTAGCAGACGTCTTGTTGGCCGCCGACGCAGGATGGCAAACACGACGACGACGTTCATTGTGGACAATAAAGATAGCCCATTTCGAGTGAGGGGGGAGCGACTGCGTTTCAAACACGCGTTCGAAACAGTCGTCTGGTATCGACACTGCAAACGACACGTGTCGGCCGGGTGGTGGTGCATCGTGTCGAGGCGACGTATACACGCCAAACTCGACCTACAACGCCACTCCCTGGTATATACATATATATATATATATATTGTCAAGTCGATGTATTCGAAATATTGGAGTGTTTGGGTTCTCAATCAAATGGCCACCATATCGACAGACAATCGATATACGACCAATCAAAACCCACAACACGAATCAACTACCCAATCAAATTATCCACTCTTCGACCAATATATTCAACACCGAATTAGTGTGTGACTGAAATTAGTGTGATGCTGGACGATCTTTACAAAAGTCAAAGAATCGATATATCGATAGATTTGGCAAAGAATCCGCCCAAAAGTCAACCAGATTTTGGGTAAAAGAAGACAATATATATGACCACAGACACCCGTGGATGGTGTCGTACCGTGTGACCATTGAGCACGTCGCTGTCGTTGAACGCATGCACGTGGTCCAAGATGGCGTCCAACGACCCCGACGGAGTGAGCAGTCGCAGGTGCTGGTTCATCGCCGCAATAAACTCGAGCCACACAGAGTCGCGCAGGATTTCCACGCGCGACGGCACCGCGCGCAGCAATGTGTCGTTGGTGTCGAGGTAGTACGGACACATGAACGATCCAATGCCGGCGGCGACGAATAGCAGCGACGGCGGCGGCGGCGGCGCCTCGTGGGTGCGCTGGACAGCGTCCGGGCTCAACAGCACGTCGACGTACCCCAACGAGTAGTCGGAACTACGAATGCAAAGTGAACCAATCAACCAATCACCGACGACTAGTAGGACTAGTTATATATGTTGGAAAGGATAAATACAATTTGATTGATTCTGTATATATTGTTGTGTGTTTATAGTCTAACACTGGAGCGACATGTGGAGAATGAATACCAAATGTGTACACAAGAAGCATCGGCAGATATGGATTTAGCCAATCACATTGCAGGAAACAACCATCAACATCAAATTAGTGTGTGTGTGACTTCAATTAGTGTGATATCAAAAATCCCCACACGACAACACCTTTTGACATACAATTTTCAGTACAAACAATATAAATCGATGATCGATCGATTGACGGCAAAAGTCAACACTAATTTTGGGTAAAAGACTACCTGTATCCTAGAATCAAGTGCGCGCCCGTGACTTGAACGTCCAGATCGCGGAAAAACCCAGTGCCGTACTCGGTCACAAAGGCAAACAGCAGTTTTACTGTGGCGCGCTGGTACAGTCGCAGCATCCACGTGGCAACCGGAGGGACGACCAGTCGAGCCAGGCGCTGTACATGTGCGACACGGTTCCACGCGGCAGCGTGATTGGTGCAAATGGCATTGCACTTGGAGGCAAACCCAGCGTACGAGCCTTCGTACATGGTTTTGCGGAGGTTTGGGCTTACGACGAGGTCGGTGGAGAGTTGCCACGGCTGCGACAGAGTGTTGGCTCCGTCAAAGTACAAGCGCGCAACGTGAAACGTCAGCTGGTGGTCCGTCAGGCGCGGCAGGTGCGTCGACGGCGACGGCGGCGCGGGCGCCCGCACGGCCGTGTACTGCTTCAATATAGGGATCGACCCGCCGCCGTTTCCGTACGACGACACGTACCCGTACATGCCAAATACACTCAGAACTGTGACAAAGCACAGCACGACAAACCCCACGGGGCCTCCGATTGGTTGAATAAACTCTTCGAATGGAGTCAAGCAGTCCAGTCCAATGTGCCCCTTGTCACACATGTACGCGCACGACCCGTGTTTGTTGTACGTGGCGTGCTCGGGCTTGACAGAACACCCGCGACACGCGACGGCCCCCGGCCCCGCCGTCGTCTCGCCGACGCCACAGTCGGCGCAGTGGGAACTGCCGTCGACGGGCGCGATGGTGCCGTTGGGGCACAACGTGCAGCCGGACGCGCCTTTCTCGTCGCTGTAGCTCCCGCGGGGACATTTCACACAGATCGACGCGCCTTCTGTGGGGGAGTACAGCCCCATACCACACATAACGCACGCGCGACTGCCGGGGTTCGGGTTGCATTGTCCTGATATCAATCGTCGCTTTGAAATCCAATTGACGCGAGTATTTTACTCTATAGTGTACCTTTGGGGCACGGAGTGCATGTCGTGGCGCCCTCGGTATCGCTATACGATCCTACCATGTTTATATACCAGTGTTGGTGTTGTTTATTGTCGAATCGCGCCGACCAAACCGATCCACAATCGATCTGATTGGTTAAATTTCATTGAGAAGGTTTTGATTGGCTAATAATTTTGAGCTCAAGTAGCCAATCAAATAGATTTAAATTCCAACGAGAAGCCACACCACGATGAAATGTCACTCGAAAGCACAATACTCGAGTATTTTCTAAACTGGACCGACATATGGACAATTGATTGATTATATCGACACGACCACCAATAATAATAATTATGAATATATATAGAAATAATAATCGTAAATATATAGAAGAATGTTATCGGCAAAAGAATGGAGCCAATCAGATTGCACGAAACAACCATCAGCATCAACATGGAATTAGTGTGTGACTTCAAATTCGTGTGATACCAATCATCTTAAGGCAACTTTTGACATACAAAATCCCAGTCCAAAGAATCGATCTATAGATTGGGAGAAAATCTGCACAAAAAACTCCAATGTTTTGGGGTAAACGGACAATATGACATTTGAAAGAATGAGACGCCGATATATATATATATATTGTGAATTCGCTATAAACTTCCAAAATTCGCCTGGTTTGTTGAATCAATATTGAATCACGCTGGAGTTCTGATTGGTTGAATATACTTATCCTTTCTGTAAGAGCCAATCAAATCCACTCAAAAATGGAGTAGCCAATGGCGTCGATTCGAGATTCGATTCGGCAGCGAGATTCGATTCGACGGGGTCTGGAAATTCGTACTAGTACTAGTATCGAATATACCACAATATATATATATATATATACCAATCGGACATGCAGTGCAATCGACATCGACGGCCGGACTGAACGTGCCGGGGGTGCACGGCAGACAAAGCAGCCCGCCGCACCCGCTTCCGCACGCATCCCCCGTGGCCACGCCGTCCAATCCTGTCTGGCCAGCACTGACCCCCCCGGCTAGCACCACTTGGCCATGGAAGTCCCTTCCGCTTCCTTGGGCTTGATAGTGGATCCACATGACACCCCCGCCGCCGCCGCCGCCGCTTTCGACGCTCGTTTTCGTCACGTCCGTGTCAGTCGAAGAAGTCGCACCGACGGACGACCCGCTGCCGCCAGACAGGTCGAGCACGCCGTCACCAGCCACGTTTGCCACGCCACCGAGCACAATCGTGCCGCCAGACCCGCCGCCGCCGCCCCGGGTACCGTTGCCGCCTCGAACAGACACCACGCCGTCCTTGGCTATCGCGATCGCTTTCACCGCAAACACGAGCAACCCCCCGCCGTCGCCTCCACGGAACGGCGCCTCGCCTTCTTCGTGAGACGCGGCGCTACTCCCAGGCCACTGGGGCCACCCAGAGGTTTCAAAGGCGGCGCCCGCACCTTCTTTGACCGGCATGACGTTCCCGCCAGCCCCGCCGTGTCCTGCGCCGCCACTCGCCAACCTGCGAACCGCCCGGCTGTGCCCTGGCCCTTTCCCGTCCGCACAGCCCAACCCATCGGCGGATATGGTTCCATTGATAATTGCTTCGGGACTGCACACCAGCAGCGACGCCACCGCCAACGAGCGCGTAAACGACACGGACGTCGACGCGGCGATGGAAACGGCGTACGGCGGCGGCGGGTCCGCACCGCAAACCTCCGACAACTGCGTCGGCCACACGCGGCAGATGTCTGTGCCGCCTCGGATCGGATACAGCGGACGGACGTCGGCGCCTCCCACCACGTCCACATGGCCTGCCGCGATTGACACTGCACTCAACGCGCACGACACGTGCAACTGCACAGTGCCGTTGGTCGCTACGATCTGCGATACAGAGTACATACATGATTACGACAATGATATATATATATATATATACTGTACTACCTCCATCGGTACCAACACTTGACTAGACGAATCCAAGTTGACTGCGACACTGCCGTTGTGACTGCGCAGCGTCGTCGCACGAAACCTCTGGCCGATACGCGACGGCTGGAGGTCCACGTGCCCTCCCAGCCGCACGTTCAAGGTCGCTTCTATAGCCACGAAATGACTGGCCAGGATCGCTCCGTTCGACTCGAACGTTGAAGTCTGACCAGTCAGCGAATACACGACCAGCTGCGACGTCGATGCCAACACGATTCGGTCATACGCTACCAATAGAACGTTTTGCTTGTCTTGGGTCACTGGACCCACATAGCCCTAATGTACACAAATGTGTAGGAATAGTACATGTAATAGAAGTACATGTAATAGTAATAGTAGTAGTAGTAGTAGTAGCAGTATTAATAGTAGTCGTAGTAGTCGTAGTTTGGTTGCCGAAAACTCTACTAACGTAACGTTAACTACTTGGAACTTCCCTATGAGCTACTATTAATACTAGTGAGTTGCGTAAAAAATCGCAGAAAAAGAAATAAAGTAGGAAATCGTACAAATAGTAGTAGTCGTAGTAGTAGCAGTATTAATAGTATTAGTAGTCGCACTGTAATAGTAGTAGTAGTAGTAGTAGTAGTCGTAGTAGTAGCAGTAGTAATAGTAGTCGTACAAGTAGTAGTAGTACTAGTAGTAGTATCAAACTTACCGCGATGGAAATCGTCGACGCCACCAATTGAATCGTGTCGTTAAACATGAGCGTGGCCCAGAACGACCCTGCTTCTACCTACTACCACGATCCAATATGGTCAAATAAATATATAACAAGGTGGTTATCGTGAATATATGTATATATATATATCGAGTCGTTCGATAATAGACTCTTTTACTTGACCTCGATCGAAGTGTTGTTGGCAGGGGACAGTTGCACCGAGCTCGCAAACACCATCGCGTGGTTGGCCACATGCACATGCAGCATCCACGGCTCGATCATGAGTTCCCGCCGAGATGTGCGGTAGAACAGCGGGGTGCCCGCCATCTGCCCCGCCGGCGGCGTGTGGCGGCGGCGCCCCAAGATCCATATCGAGCCCTCCAACGACCCGCCAGTAGATCGAACCACTTCCAAGAACGTGCCGGCGCCGCCTTCCTGGCACCCCAGGGACGGCATGTCCTCCGCCGCGTGGGTGCCGCCATGCACGTGGACACGCACGGCGCCTCGATGTCCCTTTTCGTACTCGAGCACCACCCGCCCCCCGCCGCCACCGCCGCCACCCCCATCCGACGAGTCTGGATCAGGGGCCGTCGCGTTGCCTCCGCAAGCTTCGACATGTCCAGATCCGACTAGAACGGCCGCCGACAGGCGAATGGTGCCTCCTGTGGGCACACCATCGTGCTTAGAATGTGTGACAATGAGGATGGAGAGGGGGGAGGGGTAGTTGTTATTACCTGAGCCAGACCGGCTGGCGGTGGACACCGAGTCAAAGCCGCCGTTGGCCAACACCAGTCCGTCGAGTTGCAACGTGTGTGATGCGTTCAGCTGGACAAACCCGGCACCTCGGGTCAAGTCGGTGCCACCGCCGCTGCCGTAGCCGCGAAAGTCCCCGACGCTGCCCTTGAGATCACCGATGGGCTGCATGTACATAGTGCTCTCGACATCGACATCAGCGCACTTGGATGGAAGGAGCATGTCGGTGCTTGAGAGAGCACCGCCGCCCGTGCCGCCGTATGCGCTGCCAACGGTCACGGCGCTGTTGAAGCCTGGACCAAACTTGAGACCTTGTGCCGTCGTGTTGATGCAGCTAGATGTGTCGATGGAGATGTTTTGGCTGTAGATATAGACTGCTGATGACACGATTGACGCATTGTGCATGCTGAACTGTGTGGTCGCGGCGCCGTCGAGATGGATGTCGAGCTCGATGTGGTACGACGACGTGGACACATGCATGGATTCGAGGGTGTCGATGTCTGCGAACAAGGATGTCGCGTCCAGCGTTGTGTTGACGACCAAGACAGACTCGGATGCGTTCAAGAAGACGCATTTCTGATAGAATTCATTGTACGAACCGATCCATCGCGCAGGGCCACACTGTCGAGAATGAGTCGTTGCATGTAAGATGCTCGGGGATGGTACCTACATGGAATGCGCGCTGAATGTCTTCCTTGGATGTCGACGGGTCAATGACAAAGCCATGGGGAACGCCAAGCAGGCAACTCCACAGGCCGACGGCAAGTGCATGTCCAATGTGCATGTCCGATCTTCCAAGGTACATTTACGAAGAGAAATGGCATTTCGCTGGATACTTTATCGAATGGGCAGTTTTAAACGGCCCGAAACTGTTTTAAACAGTCTGCCATTCTGGGGTGATTCACTTCGTTGAGTAGCGTCGGTATCTTAGGTCCACCTCCGCCATCCCTGCACCATGTCGACAGTCCAAGTGCCGCCCACGCGCATGTATGTATGGCCTCTATGAATGTGATGCACATCCATTGGTTGACATGCGCTTGGCTCAGGAACCTGACGACGTACAAGGCGAAGCGCGTCGCGGCGAAAAAAGGTACCCTCGATCTCAGCTCCTTCATGTGTTGTCTGCCTGCGTCCCAGTCATTGATGCGTTCTTCAGGGTTTGAGCTGTTGAAGAAGAAAGCCGATGCTTTGAAGATGCGCTTCCAGCTAATGCTGCGCGAGATTCAAAAGACCAAGATGGCCATGTCCCAAGAAGCGTCGGACGCGTTCTTTTCGCTATCCCAAGCGCAATATGCGGCAGGGGACTTCCGACACAAAGTCGTTGAGAGCGTGACGACGGCCGAGATCCGCCTGGAGAACCGCATCGACAACGTGGCGGGGGTGAAGCTGCCCGTGTTCACCGAAGTCGAAACGAGCCGCGACAAGGCCGAGAACATTGGGCTCACGGGCGGCGGGGGCAAGATCCAGAACTGCCGCGAAAAGTTCCGCGTGCTGCTCAAGGCGCTGGTCAAGCTCGCGTCGCTGCAGACGTCGTTCGTGACGCTGGACGAGGCGCTCAAGGTCACGAACCGCCGCGTGAACGCGCTGGATAACGTCACGATTCCCCGGATCGACAAGGTCATCGACTACATTGTGCGAGAGTTGGACGAACTTGAGCGCGAAGACTTTGTGCGGTACGTGGTCTCGATGTGAAGCTTGGAATCATCGTCAAGGGTGGTGGGGGTTGTATGTATGTAGAATCAAGAAGGTGCAAGCCAACAAGATCGAGTTTGCCAAGGAAGAAGCGGCCAAGCTGGAGGCGCTCGTGGCGTCGGGGGCCGCCGTGCCCGCAGCAAAGCATGTGTTGCCGTCCGACGAAGACATCATGGCGGCGTTCGAACCCGCGGCAGATGCCGACGTTGTGTTTTAGATACACGGACGACAACCAACCATCTAGTATGACAACATATCTCCGTCGTTGTGTGGGCCGATTTTCGTGTCATCAAAAAGGCATACTACTACGACTACTACTATTAATAGTATCTATTAGCACGGACTACGACTATTAGTATTACTACCCAACTGCAACTTCCATGTCGACGGGTTGCACCCATGAACGAATGAACGATAGATAGCACGACCACACGAGATATAATTGTACTTTTGATATGACATAATGTATTGCAATTTAATAAATATCAGGATCAGACGTGTATTTATATTCAAAATGATATAAATTCGACAGAGCACAGAATGACATGGCATACATACCATGCCAAGCTCCAGAGTACCATCTGTGAGCCAGGTGCGAAGGTGATGGAGGGTCGCTGGGAAGCTCATGATTCAAATGGCTTTGCTTGTACAACATGGGAGAAGGGATCATGAAGAGCCCTGAAGGTTTCGCCTGGATATGGGGCATCGCCCTCGTGTGGTTCATCGGTTACAGACAAGATGGTGCATTTGCACTATCAGGAACTACTTACTACTTCTATTACTAACTACAGGACTGCAAAAACTTCCATGTTGACGCTACAAATCACACATACTAACGACCTCCTACGACTAGTATTACTACAGTGTACTGCTTTCACGTCCTTTTGGGGACGAACGAGCGAACGATTGCACGAACGAGTGACCAAGCCTTACATACAAGTGGGTTATAAGTTACTTGTCCTCGTGGACGAGTCTTTCGCGTCGGATCGCAGGGGTTGCAGGCCGCCGTGGTACGAAGGTTGGTGGTGGGGACTCGACTTTCGCATACTACTAGTACACACGGGAGGGGGGGAGTCCGAGTCGCTGTCGTTGCCGCCGTCGCCGTCGTCGCCTCCAAACGCCAAGTTTGGCAGGTGCTTGGACTCTTTCTGGTACTTGGGCAGCACCGTCACGGACTTGACCATCTTGGCGTCGGGGGGGTCTTTGGGCGTTCGCTTGTGGGAGGTGGAACTGGTGGTTTTGCTGTCAGCTTTGTGCAGGGACGACGTGGACTTTTTCCGTCGACCGGACATGGCGGCCGACTCGGACGGCGGCGGCGTCGACGAAGATAACGAGACGACCTTGGAAGCGGCCGCGATGGCGGAAGGGGTCGCCGACGCTGGACTAGGGCACGGCGCGACGGATTTCGCAAATGATGATTTGGAGCTGGGCTTTGGAATGGATGGTTGGGACGGCTTGTCCTCTGCGGGCGGGGGCGCTCGAGGGGGCTTTGAGCCCTTGGCCGACGACTTTTTACGGCTACTAGTGTTCGAGTATTCTTTGGGCATGGCCAAGTCTGCGTAGTCGGCTTCGTGGCCGTCGTGGTGCCCACTTCCGTATTCAACATTGCGCACCGCGCCTCGCGCTTCCTTGCCCGCCCCCTCGTCCGACACGCCGCCATTCGGGTGCTGCTTGTCTTTGGTCGCTTTCTGATTCTCCCGTTTCTTTTTACTTGGATCTTTCTTGGACCGGGAAGTTGACGATGTGGTGGTTGGTTCGGTGGCGTTTTGGAGCTGAGGGGGGCTGTCTTTTCGGGCCTTTGGCGGCTTGTCCAGCAGCAGCAGGGACGACGACGACGACGATGTGGTGGTGGTGGCGGACGAATCGTCGAACGAAGCCAGCGTGGTCGTCGTTGTTGTGTGGTGGTCGGGGGGCTCCTTGGTCGATGGTTTGGTCATCACTGGACTCGGCTGGTTGTTCCACTTGAGCTCGTCCATTTCGTTTTCGAGCCCTTCAAAGTACGGGTGGTGGACACACTCGACGGACGTCATGCGCTCGTCCGGACCGAGTTGGATCGTGCCCTTGAGGAACCCAAGTGCGCGTTTGGGGATTTTGCCGACAAACCGCTTTTGCAGCGTCTCGGGGCGTGTCATGTCGGGGAACTTGAGGCCCGCGAACCTCGGGTTGGACAGAAACAGGTCCATGTGGTCGGGGGTGAGCGGCCCCAGCATCTTTTGAATCATGTACAGCTGGTCGATCTCACTTTCGCCAGGAAACAGCGGCTGCCCATCCAGCAATTCGCCCATGATGCACCCGATGGCCCAAATGTCGACGCTCTTGCCGTATTTGGTGCTCCCGAGGAGGAGTTCAGGGGACCGATACCACCGCGTGGCCACGTAATCTGTGAGCTCTTGGGACTGACTCTCAGCAATTAGCCGCGCAAACCCAAAGTCGCACAGACGAAGCGAATGGTCCGAGTTTGGGTTCACGAGGAGGTTTTCCGGCTTGATATCGCGATGGACGACGCCATTCTCATGGCAGTAGTGGATCGCCCGGCTCAATTGGTAAATGTACCGACGTACAAGCTCGGGGTCGAGGCCCGTGGGTTTCTCCTCTAGGACTTCGAGCAGATTCCGCTCGACGTACTCGAAGACGAGGTAGAGCTTGCCTTTTCGTCGGAACGCCTCCTTCAAGTTGACAATGTTCTCTTGCTTGAGCATCTTGAGCAGCTTCACCTCGCGCAGCGTCGTCTTGCGCACGATCTCGTCGTCCTCGCTCTCTTTGAACTTTTTGATTGCGACGACCTCGCCATTCTCTTTGTTGCGGCATTTCAGCACCACACCGTACGCTCCTTCGCCCACAATCCCAAGCACTTCGTACTTGTTCATCGAAGAGCATGCACAAGAAGTGGAGTTGAGGGACTGACCGATGATGGAATTCGAGTTGGTTTCGCGCCTCTTCGTCGATAAAGGTGTGTCGGTTACAGTAGTCCGTCTGGATTGGCTACATTTTACCCAATCATGGTGGTTCATTGACACTTCGTATGTTGGACGTTCATTGACGAACATCCGGATAAAACGTTCGACGCGTTCCCAGTAAGGATACAACGGTGAAGATAATACGTAGAGGCCGTGGTGCATCCGGATACCTAGTCAGAGAAGAATTTGCAAGGATTTGCACATAAACCTTTGAAACTTGATATGCAAATAGTAGGCGGAATTCTATTGCTGAGGGGCAAGCGCCTGTGAAACTTGATCTCGCCCTTCCCACGACCTCATTTGCCCTCACACGCAAAGACAGTCGAAAGCGCGCAAGTCGAACATGGGGGCCCTACTGCAGCGAATGCTCCAGGCGTTCTACACGAAGAAGCTCGAAGTGGTCCTGGTCGGACTTGAGAACAGGTAAGAGCGAAGATGCATGTTGCCGGGACAAACCGACGATGAAGCGCGAGGAGTGGGGACCGTATTCTGATGTTGTCGTTGTTGATACGTAGTGGGAAGACCACGCTGTTAAACGTCATGGCGATGGGACACCCCGTGGAAACATGTCCGACTATCGGCCTGAACGTGAAGCTCGTGAAGAAAGGAGGCGTTCAGATGAAATGTTGGGACATTGGTGGGCAGGCGCAATACCGCAGTGAATGGGGTCGCTACACTCGTGGATGTGATGTCATTATTTACGTCGTTGACGCCAACGCGGTATGAAGTAAAGACCAAGTGTGAGTTGTCGTCGTCTGACTTGTGTATGCTTAGTTTGACCAAATCTCGTTGGCGCGAAAGGAACTTCACCGCCTCTTGGAAGACAGGTAAAATGAATGCTGTTTCGTGACCTGTAAAGAAAGGATTCTAACGGACGTATGGTTTTGGTAGGGAATTGGCCACCACGCCGCTCCTTGTGTTGGCCAACAAGATTGACTTGGAACCGCACATTTCGGAACCGGAATTGATCCGCGAACTCAACTTGGACTACATTGTAGACAACCCGTGGCTCGTCATTCCGATTTCGGCCCTCCGCCTCGTGAACATTGACCAAGTGATTCAATGGCTCATGAAGCAGTCTGGAAAGAATTAAGATTAGCCTATTAACATCGAATTGACAACACGAATGTTGTGTCCGCCGAGCTGTCGTGTTTTGATTGGCTGAAAGGTCTAACTCCGACGTTTCATTGGCTATAATTCAAACTCCGACGTTTCATTGGCTATAATTCAAACATTTCAAACCCAAATCTTTCCACAGTTCAACCGGCGCGTACTTCCAAACAGCACACGCGATCATGGACGAGTTCTTCATGCGGCATGATGTGTACAAAGATCGCGATGCTGACGAGCTTGGCGGCAAGGTGCATTCCGACTCGGAAGCTAGGTTCGGCTCGTTATTGCATGGCAGGGGATGCAAGCTCACTGATGATTCCATTTTACAGCGACGACGAAGAGTCGCTCCCTGCGTCTGCACACGATCCTTTCGGGCCTTGGCAAGAGCAACAGGATGTGTCCAAGCAAGGGAAACGCAGGCAGTTCAAAAAGTCGTCGTTCACAGGTCCCAAGGGCGTTCTCACCGACTACAAAGCGTACAAGAAAGCCAAGGCCGCGGAACGCACGCAGGACGCCGCGGTGCGGGAGGCGGTGCTGAACCGCATTGCCAAGGGATACGTGGTACCTGCTGCCGCTCCTGCTTCTACCAGTGAATCGTCATCATGTTGCAACAACGTACACGACAGCGACGACGACTTGCTCGACGAGTTCGAATCCGACGCCTTCCTCCAAACGTACTGCGCGAAACGCGTGACCGAAATCCAATCCGCCGTGACCCTTGGGTGCGACCTCCTCCTCCTCTTCATCTCTCCTTTCCATACTCGTGGAAGTTGATCGTGTCATGCACTCGGTACGTTGTAGCGGGCCCACGTTTGGCGCACTAACGTACTGCTCGGCGTTTGATTTCGTCGACATTGTGGACGCCGCCGACCATCGTACTCGTGTGGTGGTGCACATGTCCGACGAGGTACATAAGCGCAAGAAGAATGCATCCCCCATGTCCCTGTTATGTGACGGTCACGTGTACAGCAAAATTACTTGTGCGTGGCCGTAAACAACTGCTTGCACAAGCTAAGCCCCGAGCACCCTCGAACCCAGGTACATGATTAATCCCTATTCCCCAACACATACTTGGTGCATGGCAACAACTTGCGATGTAGTTCCTCGTGGTCCAGCGGCACGACGCCGACGCCACCATCCGGCTGGACGAGGTGCCGCTCTTTCTCGTGTACCAAGGCGGCGTCCAGGTCGACACGATCTTGAACGTCGCTGCCAAAGTCAACCACCAAGTCACCGTCGACCGGTTGGCGCTCGTGCTGCACAAGTACCTTTGAAACTAGCTTATTTGAATAACTACTATGAACTAGAATGTACTAAATAGTATACTACTAGTATGTACTACTAGTCCAGGGAACCCTCAACGAAACTCGCGGTCGGGAACGAGATACGGCGCCACGAGGGTCCACATGTAGACGGCAATACTCACCCATTGCGACGTGATGTGCACCCACATCGCCGCGCCATCCGCGTGCCTACAGACACACCCCCATGTTGATAGTGGATAGGACGAGATTGCAGCTGCATGATGATGTTGATATGGACAGACAGAGAGAGGTCGTACCCCGACGCCGTGTCCCACTGCGAGAGCACCATGGCCATGTACATGGCTCCCACGACCATGATCAAGTGAAACTGCCAGCTAGGCACGTCCGAGCCATCCGATGCGTTTTGCTTTCCCTATTGTACATGCCCCATTGAGCTCTAGAAGCCAGCAAGCATGCGATGTGATGGGCAGTACAGCTTCGACGACGACATGATCGTCCTTGTCGTCAACGTCCATGCGGATCAATGACGATGCCGTGGACCAGCTACATGCATGCATGGGAGGTTGGATTACGCAAGGATAGAACACAACAAGTCGGATATGTACCTCGTCCATGTGATGGTGGCGGCGCCGATGAGCGAGGCGACAACAGTGTTGGCCGTGGACGTGGCTTGATATGTTAGAAACGGATTGCACTAAGAGGTAGATATATCAACATGATGAGTGATATCTAGACTGTGGAGAGGTATGGCAGACAGACAGACCGCAGCATTGGGGTTGGCGCTCACGGATTCGTAGCACAAGAATGCAATGTACAGCGACAGGATCGACGGCGGTAGCAGCCCCGGTCCATCCTCGACGGTCACTACCGTAGTTGTGGTTGATCTGATCCAGGAAATATATATATATATATAATTATCCCATTCCATATTAAGACATCAAGTATCGAATTCGACGATTGAAGTTGATAATAGAATAGTTGTTCCTGTTAATACACATATTCGTCTTATTATAACTGCTACAGATGTTTAAGACCCCGTGAACCTTTACTACATCTTTACATTGTTATTTTATAAAATATGTGTAGAATAAGTGGTAATCTTAGACCTTAAGTATGCAAAAGTACGACAAATACATAGGACTACAGTAGTGTAGTGCAAGATCAAGCTGTGAAAAGCATGCCAACTTGAGTGGAATGGGGACTAGTACTAGTAGACGGAAAGAGGCGGCAACCCCCACGTACCGCTGAGGCCAGTCACTACAACGATGGCCGCCAATGTGATTGTGGTGAACACGTGGCCAACTTGGCAGACGGCATAATAGTAATACTAGCGAGGCATCCACATGGGTAGGGGGTAGGTACTAAGCACAATGAGATTGTATACCAAAAGGCCAACGCCAGCCAGCGCGCCGCCTAGGGCCAGCGCAACCAGGCCAAAGAAGGCGCTTTTCCTGTGGACAAGGACATGCGACAATGTACAGACCTGGGATACAGTCACGAGGATGAAGAAGGAAGTAGTACCAGAACCACGTGGGGAAGCGAGAAGAGGATGGCGCGGACGACGATAGGAGCGACACGCGCTCGTCCGCGTCGGACATGTCGATCTTGTCGACCAAGTAGTCGCGTACGTTGTCTACGAATATGGACGTCACATGAAGAAGAAGTCGCGGAAATATGTACATGTTGTGTCGACGATGATGATGATTTGAAGCACGAGGAACAACACGGACATGACGCGGGCCACCCACGCGTAGCCGTAGAAGAAATCTACGCATTACAATGTAGGTATGTCACGAGACTAGAAGAAAGGAACCGTTGGAAATGGCGTAGGCCCCGACAAACAAGGCGCCGTAGAGAGGGAGCTGAAAGCACCAGAGGCAGCAGCAGTTGTTGAACCCTCGGTCCGACAGCGCGCTCACGATCGCCATGAGGAGGAAGAAGCAGCTCATGGAGAAACTGGCGCTGCAAGCAAAATGTCACAGTATGTTGAGGCGATACGAAGTGTACCGATACACCGCTTGGTTCCCCACGCAGTGGGGATTCGCGGCTTCGTCCGTGCACGTTTCAAACGACCACAGGTACTTCAAGAAGCCTGACACAGATGGACGCTTTCACCGTAGAGTCCCCATGTACATGCAGCTATCTGTCGTACCATCACCAAATGCTCGGAGGGCTGTGGCCACGATGGCATTTACGAAGAAGAGGACCGTGTACGCCAAGCGAGTCATCGAAGCCGCGCAACAAGATCAGTAAGCTTATGGAGGCAGAAAAGACTGTATTAGAATGTGGGTCGTACGATGTATGTAAATTTTGAAATTTTACCCAATCCGTTGGTAGAATTGAACTTAGCCTGATATCATTGGCTGAAATCCATAACCCACGGCTATTGGTTTCCAACAGCAACATGAGCAAGCGCCGCCGCGAGAATGAGGCGGCCGTGCCAATCGCCAAGCGCATGCAGCAATCCGCCGACCTTCCTTTCGTAGTTGCCAAACCTGCCAACGACGATATTGAAGACCAGATCAAGGCGCTCGAGGCGCAGCTGGATTCGTCTTCGAGCGACGAGAGCGATGACAACGACGACGACACGACACCGACATCCAACGACGATGCACATATTGTCAACTTGTCCGCGTACCAACACGACATCGTGCCGGCGTTGCCATCCGCGCAGCTGCCGAAAGCACACTCGTTTCAGGCCAACGCCAGTCGCTCGGCCAAGTCGACGCCGCCATCCGTGCCCAAACAGAAAATCGTCGGCAAAGTTCCATTTGCGTGCAAGCCATGTGGGTTTGTAGGCAAGGACCTGGCCGACTTCCAGGCGCATAAGGCGTCCGGCGCGCACAACGACGTGGTGGGAACGACCGCCCAGCGCCTGAGCTGCCAGTTGTGCGCCAAGGACTTTACAAGCGCGGACCAGTTGGCCGAACACAAGCTGGGCAAGTGGCATCTCATGCGGAAGCGCACGAAGAAGGAGCACTTCCACGACGCCGTCCGCGTCTGCTACGACTTTATGCGGGGCAACTGCTTCCGCGGCGACGCGTGCTCGTTTGGCCACGCCGCGACCAACGCCAAGCACCAGACGATCCAGAAACCTACGCGACATTGCACCCAGTTCGTGGCCGGCACTTGTAAATTCGGCGACCAGTGCATCTTCATCCACCAATCCAGTTAAAATAAACCACCACCCACCCACCCCCTTGATCTTCTCATGGCAGACTCTGGTTTGCTGTGTCCGAGCGGCTATGGTACATATAGTGCACTGTCCAGTACCGTGAGATTGGACTTCACGTACAGGCTAAAGGTGGCCTGTTGAACGCGATGTCATTCGTACTATTGTGTCATGTAGTAGTACTGTATTACTAGTGTTGACTGTACAACAGTACATACTCGGAGTACTGTGTAGTACTCGAGTATGTAGTATGTGCCTACAGTGTATACCCATGGTGTATAACCTTATGGATCCCCAAGAAAATGTCAGGAAAATCTATATGCAACTTATATGTCAATTAGTGCTCTTTCGAAAGTTTGATTGGCTAGAATAAAATATTTAAAGAAATTTGACGTTTACTTCAAAGTATATGGCGACTTTTGGGTACAACAGCGTCACCATATCGTAATTTGGGTACAACTCGATAAGGCAAAATCAATACGGTAGTACCAATAATAGTACTAGTACCGATATACTGTAGTACTACTAGTACACGAATAATAGGTGTATCTAGTGTGTCATGAAGAAACAACGACCCCGCACTGCATGAGCGCATCACCTTGGTCCCGCACATGCAGCAACCGCGCCACTTGCGCGTCCACGGTCGTGAGCATGTCGTCCAACCCTGGCAAGTCCACAGCTACGCTCGTCTGCTTGACGATCTCCACCACTTGCCCCCGGAACACCCTGTCACAAGTTTGTATGACGTTATCAACTGCACTTTGCACTAGATCTTACGTGACTTGGCCTGCAAACTCCTTTTTGCCGTCTCCAGACAAGAAATTGTCGGTCGGTTTCGACGACGGCGCAACGATGAACGCTTCAACCACCTGTCCATCACATCACCAGGTGCATGAACTCCACATGACCATCGCATCGTGTACCAGTCGCGCTTGGTGCACAGACATATCGATGAGCATATCGCTTGGCAAGGCCGGCACAAAGTGCTACGTCGTAACATGGAACGACTTGATGCAGGTCGAGGCTTACGTGGTCGAGTTGACTGCAGTATGGAAATCGCCGAGTGCTGGGAAGGCGAACGGCGTTGCCGCCCGTGCGCAGATCGCGGCACATACTGCCAAGTTCCTATTGACACCCATGCGTCCAGTGCGATGCATAAAGATGAAGGAGCGTGTGAAGTGGACGGGAACTCACCGTGACGACTTGAGCGACCAACGACGACGTGTGCTGCAGCAACCTGCCGTCGCCCGCGTCTTGGATGGAGGATACCTGCTTCTCCAGCAGACGCACGATGTTCTCCATGCGGCGGTACTGGAGTTGCAGTGCACGGTGGAATTCCAGCAGTTGGTCCAACACGCAGGCTTGGTGCAACCTGGCATTCGACATGATGCGAGATGTTCATCCAGATGGTGTAGTTACTTGGAGTTGACAAGGTACCCTCGCCGCAAGTTGACTTCAATGTCTGCTTCTGTCACGAGATGACCCTAAACATGTGCATGTTGGCTTTAGAGCAATCCAACACGCAGCAGTGCCATACGTCGATCTTGACTTTGGCCTTCATGGACTTGCCCGTGGCCTCCTCCTGGGTTTCCATCCTCGACCAGCGTCTCTCCGCATCCTCCAGCTGGCTCTGTGTCGTCCGGAGTTGTGAAATGACATCGTTCGTGAGGAATTGCACCATCTCGCGGCTAAGCTCTGCTTCTTCCTCGGCGATACCCATCCTCGTTGCAATACGACACATATATCCACCATATTTTGACATCTGATTGGACATAGTTTAAGATATATGTCCAATCAAACGTACCCTTCATGTAAGTAAAGGAAACGGTTTCGCAAAACATGATGGCACCGCCGCCTTTCGACGCCCGTGGCACAACAGAAGGAGACGCGACGGAGTGCCACATATGCCACAGTCCATGTCGAATGATCGCGAAGTTTTGTCCGCACTGCGGAGCCAAGATGTCCAGCATTTTCCTCGCAGCAAAACGTAAGCTCCCTGCTCTAGGTTGCTTCACCAAACGCCAGCCAGTGCCCATGCCAGCGCCACAGTCGGTCTTGCTGGACAAAACACCTCCAAGAAAGCCAACTGTACGAACCCTGAAGCGCCGCATACCGGTGAAAGCCATGCCTCCTGGCTCGAACCAACAACTTCACATGAACGGTCCAACGCCTTCGAAGGCGGCGATGGCATACCAAGCGCTAGTTTCATCGGCAGTTCCTGCTGCCGCTACCTCTCTTCCACGCCTTCATCACCCATCACCAGTTGTGCCGTCGACGCTTCCCCATGACGTAGATGCTCGGCTACAAGCGTGGATCAATCGGCTGCAAAATCTGCATGCTGCTGTGATTGTACGAGCACATACTTTGGCAATGGTAGCAACAACAGTGCCTTACAACGTGTAGGTGTATAAACCGTCGACGCCGCATCCGTCGCAGGTAAATAAACGTGGTTATGCACATGCTGGAAGGCCATTTTCCCTATGAACCACTCGCCATAGAAAATGCTCACAGCCACTGCGAAAGCCAAGCTAGTTCGTCAATTCGCAACCTTAAAGGACGACTGGGTCGCCCTGGACTTGGACATGTTCGTGCGCACGTTGACCGTCCCGACGTCATGATGTTGATCATGGTTGGATGTGTTAGGCACTCCACGGTCGCCACTCGGAGTCTGGCGCTGTGGACCCGCTCCAGCAGCATCCTCGCAGACATTCCGTCACAGCCGCCTGCTGCGACCGTCGACGACGCCCAAGTGTCGATCAAAGTGGAAGGTTCGGTCATGTATTTCAAAAGCAGGCGGTCGCCGGCCCCCGCCGTCGAAAATGGCGACGCAGGCAGATCGTCTCCTCTACATGTACCCCCCAAGGCAGCTTTTGAGCCCGGTCGTCCGTCCACGGCATTGGAACCACCACTTTTCCATGCAACGACCCCACAGTTGAGCCCACGATTGTCTGTAACGAAATGCCGCCATTTCCTGCACTCGAGGCCCTCGCACTTGTTTACACAAGTGTACTTTGTCCATGGCGCACCTGGACCGACCATCGTCTCTGTGGACGGGGGAAACGAAGGCGACCTCCTCACCTTTCGAGCGTATTGCCCCCGCACCTGCCAAGCCAGCCTCGTCCAAGTAGCCACCTCCGTCATCTTGCAAATGATTCCCCAACTCCACGCCCCACTGTACTTTCGACACCAGGTAAAGTATGACGTGATCGTCACGACGTCTCATGCGACAACGTAGCTACCTCCAAACTGCCGGTACGCGCTGAGTCACTGGGTGTCGTGGTGCAGTCCCGTCCTTCGTTGTCTTCGCTGGAAGGTTCGTCCCTCTATCATCTCAACAACTGAACGACACTATCCTATGTAGGACCATGCATTGACACTGCGGTACCCGTGTGTGTTTCGCAGCAGCAACGTGCTACAGTACAAAGGCGTGTGCTTCTTTCGATGTTTGCTTCAAGTGCATGTAATGTGACTTGTCCTTTTTCTTTGAAACTTGTCATTGCCGTTTTCAAAATAAGGTCATGGGCGATTTCAGCATCGAGGTGTCGGCTGTGGACGTCGCAAGTGACCGCGTTTTCCACACGCATGTGACACTGTCGTTGCTGCTAGTGCATTCTCCGACGTACCTCGACCATGTTGCGGTGTGTACACTGCATCTCTTTAGCTTGATCATGTTGGAAATGAATGGTAGACACGGTGGTGTCAGTGGGGGTCGGGCCTCTTGGCGTCGCTCGTGCGCCAGCTGTGGCTCGAGTACACGACGAAGGGGTTCGAGCTGCTCGTGGCGGGCCAGACTCCCGTCGGTCGAGTCCTCCCGCACCCGCTGCTCAAGATGTCGGACGCCGACTGGCTCGTGTTTCTCCACCTCGAGCGCGAACGGCTAGCGATCGTCCGATCCGACTGCGTCCGGCTAGCCGCGTCCGTGGCCCTCCGAAAGCACACGTGTCGACAGGAGCAAGAGCAGAAGCGACGCATTGACCGCCGCCGCCACCACGTACGAACAAACACTACCTTCGTCAACCATATGCATCTTATGCCTCCATGACGAACACGAGTCTGTGATTCTGATAGGCGGCAACCACCGTCCAGCGCGTCTTTCGCGGGTATGTTGGCCGCATCAAGTTCCACCAAGTCGTGTACGACGATGCGTTGGCCCATCGCACCCTTGGCGCCATGCCCGGTACGCCCCTCACATCCCGACGCCGTTGCGATTTGGTTCGACGTGGATGGTTCCAAGATCCCAGGACGCTGATGGCCTTTGGCTTCAGCTCTTCGCACCCAGTGGCAGCTGTGCAGTGTCCCCATTGGATTGTCACTCATCACGACATGCATCGCCACGTTCTCAACGACAGCCACCGCTTAATTCGACAAGCGATTGCTGCCCAATGCATCCAATCCCACGTCCGACGGTGGCTCGCCCACCGATGGTACCGAACGCTGCACCGCGGTGTGGTGAGCTTCCAGTTCCAAGTCCGCAGTACGCTGCGCCGGCGGTATCGTCGACTTCATCGGGCGACGCACGGTCTGTCGTTTGCATTCGCGAGGCGGATTCGCCACACGTGGTTGTTGCTGCGCATCCGCCTCCGTCCGCCACATCATGACGAGATCGACTGGGTCGTGGAGCTGACAGGCCTTCATCCTGACTCTGGTGTCGCCGCCAGCCAACGGATTCCGATGGCGCGGCTGACGGCCAATGGAACGTTTGAGCGCGACGAGTGGCGAGGCATGAAGAACTATGACGTGGCGACTCGCATTGTCGACACGACAGATCTGTTTTATTCGGCACAGAGCCACCTCATGACGTTTGCGGTCGGGCCATCGAAAACCACGGCGTGGCAAGGAATCTCACGATAACGTTAAGCTCGAGAACAACAGAGGAAGCCTCGTCAGACAAGGCGACTCGATGTTGGATCTACCTACCACCGTGAGGCAGGATTGGTTGGTTAAACAACCCGTTGGTCATACCCATATGTGTTAGAACCAACACGAGCAACTCCATCACGCACGCCACATCCATCCAGTCCATCGTTGGTGGTGGTCGGCCGTCAAACCTTCGAGTCCACAGCAACCAAACTTGACGAAATCATTTCGAAAAGCGACCGATGGTGTGAGTTTGCTGTTGTCCGTCTGGGCTCATATTTAACGAGTTTTGTGCCATGATGTCTCCATTTCAGTGGTGCTATTAACGTTATAATACTACCGCACTCGTGACGAAAATTGTCGACTAGTAATGGAGTAACTATTACATGCAAGGTCACCTATCGGCTACTACAGTAGCCATGGCTAGCTAATGGGCTACCTCGTATCTACATCCGAAGAATCAAGGGTTGAGCTCAGGAGTAAGTTCACGTAATAACATTACTCAAAGCCATCTACCAACAACGTTATGAGTATGTCGACAGGTTAGCTGGGCTCCTCCGCAAGGCCAGCTACAGGCCAGGCTCGCTGAATCCAGTGCGTTAGCCAAGCCGTTGTCGCGGCAGGTGCGTGGAGTGGTCATCGAAGGTGTCCGTACGATCAGCATAATTCGAGTTTGGCTCGATTACCAGGAGTAGCGGTAAAACGGAAACGAGAATGCAACCGAAGCAATGCATAGGAATACTCGACACGTTTGGTTGATGCAGTCCTATGGCGGCTTGACATACGCCATGGCGTATCCACACAAAACGACCGCGTCGAATGATGAGTACCGTGCGAACGTGGCATCCGGGCCAAAGGATGGTCGGCACGTTGCGCCAAAATTGGCGCCGACGATCGTTGCAGTCCACGTGTGAATGCTTGCATGTTCTGATTCACATTAATGGCCAGGCCGGTTGACCTCATGACGGGAAACTCCACATTCAATTGGCAAGGGCGACGGATCGATCCAGTAAACGACGCCGCCGTGCATGGACACAGCTGTCGTTCGAAAGCAAGGAGGCCTTCAATGACTGGCAGGCCTTACTTGGTGCAATATGGGAGACCTCCACGCGTTGTCCATCAAGTCCTCGCCCTCGGTGGCCACCACGCTGGAAGGGATCGATGGGATCATGTCGAACGAGAATATGAACGGCCTGATTCACATGCATGCGACGTGACAGGTGGCATGGGGATACTGTACGAGCTCGAACATGGCGGCATAGACACACACCCCGTCACGGACATAATGACGTGGCCTTCCGTCGTTGCTTGTTGGGAATACTCCAAGTACTTGCCGAGGGTCGCGCCGTGGAGTGCATGATGGTGAACAGAGAGACCCAAGGCTCAGCAGACGTCCAGGCATCGCTCATGTGACGAGGCGGAGAGCGGAGACCTCATGAGGCTTGCAGGGGGGAGCGTCGATATTGAAAACTGACTCGGCCATGTTGTCCTTACGACCACCAATTCCGCATCTTCGCAATGCCACGATTGCCCAACGTTCCGACGACCGAAATCCCCCCATCATCCGTCGAAGGATCCATACTACTACTATTTTCGCCGACCAGATTCAATGAAAAGTCTTCCATGGATGTGGAGTTCAGTTCCGATTATCCGGATGCTGTCGCAGATATACTTGCCACATCCACCAAAACCGATCCACCACCTTGATACTGTTCCACAAGCGCACCACTATCGTCATAAATCTCGTCCTCCTCATTCAACGCCCATACAGGCGGCTCCTTCCGTCGGCCTCGCCGGCCTGTCGGTGGTGTCGAGTGCAGGTCGTTATCCGGATCTTGTTTGCGATGTCCAGATTTCAGCCAATCACTGACGGCCCTCGTTCCAGCACACACGGAAAAAAACCACGTGGATAGTTGCCCAGTTCAACGTTTAATCGTCGTTTGACTTGATCTTTGTATGAAAATGCGAAACACGTCAAAACGATTACCAACACAATCCCGCGCTAATGGCGATGGGCGGCTAGGAATATCAGCCAATGAAATCACAGAAAAACCACCCCACTAAGTGCGACTGACAGCTCAAATCAGTGGTGGAGGCGGCCGAGGCCAGATTTGTCTGAAAGTTTGTATGCCGGCGTTTTGTGGGGTTGGTCACCGCTCACCTCACTTCGCAATTTGCCGTCGCCAGAACAACATGTTTGCTATGAAGCCCATTGCCACGGCCCCGACGCCGAAGGATGACCCTGTCAAGGGATTCTTGACCGATTTGGCTGCCGGTGGTGTTGCCGGTGGTATCTCCAAGACCGTCGTTGCCCCCATCGAACGTGTCAAGCTGTTGTTGCAAGTGCAAGCCGCCTCGACCCAAATCAAGGACCCTTACACCGGCATCATCAACTGCTTCACCCGTGTCGCGGCTGAACAAGGCCCGCTGTCGTTCTGGCGCGGTAACTTGGCTAACGTCATCCGTTACTTCCCCACCCAAGCCTTGAACTTTGCCTTCAAGGACAAGTACAAGAAGCTCTTCTTGGACGGCGTGAAGAAGGACCAATTCTGGCGATTCTTTGTCGGTAACTTGGCCTCGGGTGGAGCTGCCGGTGCCACGTCGCTCTTGTTCGTGTACCCGTTGGACTTCGCCCGTACCCGCTTGGGTGCTGATGTCGGTGTCGGCAAGGAGCGCCAATACAACGGCCTCGTTCACTGCATCCAAACCATCGCCAAGTCGGACGGTGTTAAGGGTCTGTACCGTGGTTTCGGTGTGTCTGTGGGAGGTATCATTGTGTACCGTGCTGCCTTTTTCGGTGGTTACGATACCGCGCGTGATGTGTTGATCACGGACCCCAAGAACGCTCCTTTGTGGCAAAAGTGGATCGTGGCGCAAGTCGTGACCACGTTCGCCGGTGTTTTGTCTTACCCGTTCGATACCGTCCGCCGTCGCATGATGATGCAAGCTGGCCGCAAGGATGTCTTGTACAAGTCCACTGCCCACTGCTGGTCCAAGATCGCGTCTGAGGAAGGCCCCAAGGCCTTCTTCAAGGGTGCTGCTTCCAACGTGATCCGTGGTACCGGTGGTGCCTTCGTCTTGGTCTTGTACGATGAATTCAAGGCCTTGTTGGGCTTCCAAGGCGGTCCTTCCTCGGAATAATTTATTCCCGCCTTCATAGCGACAGAGAATAAATTCAACGTAGAATGTATTGACTTCTCCCTTGTATATTTTGCGTCGTACGTTTGGGCGAAAGCGCTTTCACGACACTGACGGAGCCAACGTACTTCTCCGCCAATTCAAAGCATTATGACTTACGGAATAGACCAGTACATCCACGACAATGGTTTGACCCACAAACGTATCGCGTACATTGTCCAATAGCATATTGGAGGAATATGTCCAGGAAAGCCCGTCTACCGTATACCCCCCGCTTCAGTACCTATGAAAATGTCAGTAAAATCAGCTCCATGCGGTACCTTGAAAACTATTCAGGCATTTGCATTGGTCTAAATCCATCACAGGACTTATATTTCATTGGATGAAAATAATTAACGCATGGTGATTGGATATTTCTGTCCAATTAGAGACAACTAGGTACACGCCCAACCTGAACCATGAAAATGTTCGTCATCGGCCGATATGTTCCAAACCGGTACAGGTCCAACCGGAGAAATCATAGGTACGGAAGCGGGGGGTAGCTCAGTAATGTCCTGCGTGTACTGGGCTAGGTTGCATACCAATCCGTGGAGTATTGCATGAGGAGTATCATCTCTTCAACACCATCCAACCAAAACCGAATTTCGACCGTAATATTTTATAGAATGCAATACCACTGTGGTCCAAAATAGTTGTCATGTTAGACTTCAAAATGAAGTATTTTGTCCCAAATTTACTCGTTCTTTGATTGGATACTTTAAGCTGCGCAAAATTCACACTCTGGGCAAAGTTATCGAACTTGAAAATGGCCTTCAAATTGGCAAAATATTCAATCACCCGCCAGAGAATCAAATCTTAACTTCAAACTTCCCCATCTCGCCCACTTGTTCATGTGGTTGTTGTAATACCCTTGAAGCACTACCTAGGCTCTCTCGCTTCTATGATATTGTATTTATGATCAAACATGCTCAAAAGATATCATTCGCCATACGTGACCGTAGCAACTTCGGTAGGCGTCTGTCGACGACGAAATCGCACCTGAGGCTAAACGATGCCGCCATTCGCGGAATATACAGTAACGTTAGTGACATATCTTGTTCAAATGGCTGGAACTAGGTGTGGGCATCTAAGTTGCTTGTTGTGGTTTATGTCACTTGATATGTTTCAGTATTAATATGCTTTAATCATCTTGAGGTTTGTATAGCATATACTAAACTTGTATAAAAGTTATACTAAGTATACAAACTACTAGTCAAACAAAACTGCACTTTCGAAAATATGCAACACGACATCTATTTTGGACCAGAGTACAGTAATACTACCTCCAGCCGGATTTAAACCAGCCATAAGCGAAAACGCTGTATATTTGTCAACAATTTTTCAAATTTGGAAAATCCGAAAATATCAGTGTAAACAGTTTAATTCGACGAATCACAGTGGCTTGAATTCATAAAAATATGAGCAATTTTGTGTTGGGCAATATAATTTCAAAATATCATACTCAAATCAAGATAGAATTGTACGGATAAAACTAATTATATCCGAAAAAGCAGAATGATGATCAATATTGAGCGGCAATTCGTTTGTGATTCGCGCGGTTTCCATGAATGACCTCACATCGGACCAGCGCCGCGCAGTGGTGGACCACCTCCTCTTGCGCGTTGTCCAAAAGCCATGCAAACTTCAACGCGGTGCCATAAAAGACGTGGCCCGCATCTTTGGCCGCAATCGCCACACGATCTAGGAGATTTGGAGGCGTGCAAACGTATCACTTGGCGGCGACCTACCCATGCGTGAAATCGTATGCGAGGACATCTCAAGCCAAAAGTAGGGCAGGGTCGGTCGAAAGCAAAAGTATACCGATCTACCCGCACGTATCCGAGCCGTTCCTGCTGCTCAACGTACTACATTAAGGTACGTAGCTCATGCCATTGGTATCCCTCCAAGCACGTTGAAGGACTACTATAAACGTGGACTCTTGGTGAAGTACTTGGACAGCGTCATGCGTGAATTGTCGCGGCAAACTGCCAATGACTTGGAAATGAGTGAGATCTTCACTGCATTGGAATCGCTTGACAGTGAGATCAGTTGCGAGGATGACGAAGGAGTGTAGGTTTTGCATAAAAAATTAATTCTATATGAGTTTCATTATGACCTGTCACTATTTTAATTTAAAAACTGTTTTTAATATTATACCACTATTTGTATTGAATTGTATAATTATTTAATATATTATGGGGGTCTCTCGTGTGGCGGGTTTATTTCCGACTTTTACAAAATTCGAAATGGCAGGTTTAACTGTAAATCCGGTTGGAGGTAGTAACTTGTTCTGGGGTTGGACTGACAGTGAAGTGGTACAGTATTTCGAATATGAACAGGCAAACGGATACTATGATTGGCTTATTTGAACCAATCAAATATTCTTATTGTGAGAAATGACTGAGAATAGTACTGTATGTCGACAATTTTGCAATCATTTCAGCAAAATTGGAGAAGTATTGAGGAAGTTACGAATTTTCTGAAGCGTTTTCGCCCAAACGTACAGTAAAGTTTAATTGTGACAATCGAGCTTGGTTATTCTGAAAACCTGCGAAGATCACGAAATTGTTCGTTTTGATTGGGTAGTAAACCTGAGACACAGTTTCACATTTTCAAAAAGTTTTCTTGCAAACACTTGTCCAAAGCAAAGGAAGGAAGCATGCCGCCGTCGACACCCACCGCGTCAAGGCGCCTACAGTTCTTTCTCGGCACTCTCATTGGCATTTCGTTGGTTGTGTACGTGGAAATCTCGTTTGCCCCCCGATCCATCGACTTGACAACGTCCTTTCGGCACATACCGACGTGGGTCCATGGCCCACCTCCTCCATGGAGCCGCACCGACAAGTTCATTCCGGACCCTCATGTGGGCCTCGATGCAGGTCAAATCGCACGACAGGATGCTGTAAAACGCGCCATGCAGCATGCTTGGTCAGGGTACGAGTCACGTGCGTTCGGCGCGGACGAAGTGGCACCCGTGTCCGGACAGAGGCGGCATAACGTCTGGGGCGGCATTGGCGTGACCCTCGTGGACTCGCTGGACACACTTTATATCATGGGCATGCGTGTACGTTCGTTCTTTCGTTCGTTCCTCACCTTGATCTAACGTCGCATCGATTGCGACGGCCTAGGACGAGTTCCATCGAGCGAGGAACTGGGTGGCGAACCACATGAACTTTACGCACTTGGGCGCCGACGGCACAAAGATCAGCGTGTTTGAGATCGTGATTCGACAGCTTGGGGGGCTCCTGAGCGCGTACGATCTGTCCCGAGACGCCATGTTCAAGCAGCGGGCGGTGGAACTCGCGGACCGGCTGCTTCCTGCGTTTAAGCACGGCGTATTTTACACCCATTTCAACGTGTTTACCAATGAAACGTACCTCCCATTGCATATGTGGACGAATAGGCACGTCGTCACGACTACTATTACTACTGCAATGACCACATTGCACCAACTAACTACTACAACTATAACCACATTGCACTAACCAGCCACCTTCCAACTACTTAGGGGTCTCTTGGCCGATTTCGGCACGCTGCAGCTGGAAATGCGCTACCTCAGTGACATCACGGACAACGCCCTGTACAGGGAAATGGTACTCTATACTAGTGTTCATACATGACACTGGTGGTCCATATTCAACTGACTTCGACCAGGGTGACGCCTTCTACACGGCGGTGCGGCGCGAAGGCTCGTTCGAGAACACGGGTTTATTCCCCGTGGAATACGAACCAGAAACCGGCCACTTTGCCACGGAAGATACCATAATCACAATCGGCGCGCGGGGTGACTCGTTCTACGAGTACTTGCTCAAGGTGTGGCTGTACAGTGGGAAACGAACAGACGACCTCTTCCTGCGACAGCTGTACGACGACGCGGTCGCGGGCATGGAGACGCACCTGCTCGTGTATTCAACGATAGACGACGTGTACTACCTCAAGGAGCTGCAACTTCCCGAGATGTATGTACGTATACAAGCGCCGTTTCTCTTTTCGTCGTCGTAATCGAGAACGATCTATACTATCTGGTCATGTGTGTGTAGAGCAAACCCCGCCAAGACCATTTGCTCTGCTTTGTGCCAGGGATGCTCGCTTTGGGCACCGTCGGCGAGTCGAATGCGACTAAAGTGACAAAACACTTGGCCCTGGCCAAGAAACTCATGCACACGTGCGTGTCGTACTACACGCGACAGCCCACGGGCCTCGCGCCCGACCTCGTGGGGTTTCCCGGGTTTGACGTGCTAAACTCCGTCTACATCCTACGCCCCGAGACGGTTGAGAGTCTCATGTACATGTACCGTATCACAAACGATCCAATCTACCGGGAATGGGGGTGGACGATCTTTGAAGCGATTGAGAAGCACGCCAAGACCACGTTCGGGTATGGCGCCGTGTGGAATGTGCACAACCTCACGGACGCGTTCATTGAAGACAAGATGGAGAGCTTCTTCCTTGCCGAGACACTCAAGTACCACTACTTGCTCCAGAGCGCGCCGTCGTTCGTGCCGTTGGATCAGTATGTGTTCAACACGGAAGCACATCCGTTGAGGATGAACCGGCAAGATTGAGTCCATACTCTAATTTGAGCTACTCGAAACGCACGAATGGCGAAAAGACATTTGAGGAATGTGAAATCTATATATATATTACATGTGTCAAATGTCCCATATGGAGGTTGCAATCGACGGAGCGTTGGTCCTTAGTCATGGCGAAAAGACATTTGAATGGTGATATATATTGATATATATACTCCGGAGTATAACGTTATATACTTCGTATATATTACATGTGTCAAATGTCCCACATCGAGGTTGGCACATATTAGGACGGCGAGTTAGTTCGTTGTTGCTGGGTTGCGGTTGATCCTCAACGGATGTGCTTCCGTGTTGAACACATACTGATCCAACGGCACAAACGACGGCGCGCTCTGGAGCAGGTAGTGGTACTTGAGCGTCTCGGCAAGGAAGAAGCTCTCCATCTTGTCTTCAATGAACGCGTCCGTGAGGTTGTGCACATTCCGCACGGCGCCATACCCGAACGTGGTCTTGGCGTGCTTTTCAATCGCTTCAAAGATCGTCCACCCCCATTCCCGGTAGATTGGATCGTGTGTGACACGGTACATGTACATGAGACTCTCGATGGTCTCGGGGCGTAGCTTGTAGATGGAGTTTAGCACGTCAAACCCGGGGAAGTGCATCAAATCCGGCGCGAGGCCCGTGGGCTGTCGCGTGTAGTACGACACGCACGTGTGCATGAGTTTCGTCGCCATGTCCAAGTGCACGGCCGCTTTCGTGGCGTTGGTTTCCCCCACCGAGCCCAGCGCCAGCATCCCCGGCACAAAGCAGAGCAGGTGGTCTTGCTGGGGCGTGCCCTACATAGCAGTAACACAAAACTTATGATGTACATGCATATCGTCTCGACGAGCCGGACCTCCATCTGCGGAATGCGCAGTTCCTGCAGGAAGTACGCATCATCTGGGACTGAATGGACATATAAATGCTTTTCCATGCCCGCGACCGCGTCGTCGTATGTTCGTCGAAGGAAGAGGTCGTCCGCTCGTTTGCCACTGTACAGCCACACCTTGAGCAAGTACTCGTAGAACGAATCCCCCAGCGCCCCAATCGTCACAAACGTATCGGATCGGGAAAACGTGCCTGAGTCTGGTTCAAAGTGCACTGGAAACAGTCCCGTGTGCTCGTACGATCCTTCTCGCTGTATCACATCGTAGAATGCGTCGCCCTAATATAAACTATTGATCAGCCCGATCAGATATATATATATATATATTGTCAAGTCGATTCGAAATATTAGAGTGTTTGGGTGCTCAATTGAATGAGCAGACTAACCAAATCGACAGACAATCGATATACGACCAATCAAAACTCAGAACACGAATCAAGTAGCGAATCAAACCCACTCTTCGACGAATTCAACATTGAAATAGTGTGGGACTGAAATTAGTGTGATACGATGATCTTTACATACAAAAGTCCTGACTTTTGTATGTACAGGACAAAGAATCGATCGATAGATTTGGTGAATCAGCACAAAAGTCCAAATTGAGGTATAAGGACAATATATATATATATATACATATATATTTGAACACTATGCACAGAACGATCGAGGGCGAACTAACCTTCTCGGCATACTCCGAGTTGCCCGTGATGTCGCTTAGGTACCGCATCTCCAACTGCAGCGTGCCCACGTCCGCCAAAAACGCCCTAGTAGGTGACAACTACTAGTACATTGTTGGAGGTAGAAGTAGTAGTAGTAGTAGTACTACTACTACTAGGTTACATACCGGTAGTGCGTCCAATGGTTCATGGATTTGCGTTTGGTAAACACGTTCAACTTGGTGTAAAACACCTGGTCTTCATACGCTGGGAGGAGCAAGTCGGCCAGCTCCACGGCCTTGGCCTTGAACAGGTTGTCTTGGGACAGATCGTACGCGCTAAGCAGCCCTCCAAGCTCGCGAATGATCACTTCAAACACGCTGATAGTGTCGCCGTCGCGGCCCAAATGTGAAAACTCCAACTCGTTCGCGACCCAGTCCCGCGCGCGTTGGAACTCGTCCTACATGGTCCTATGTGAGCGCGACATGATGAGACGGATCACTACGAACGTACATGCATGCCCATGATATAAAGCGTGTCCAGCGAGTCCACGAGGGTCACGCCAATGCCGCCCCAGACGTTCTGCCGCCTCTCCCCGGACACGGGTGCCACTTCGTCTGCACCAAACGCTCGTGTCTCGTACCCTGACCAGGCATGCTGCATGGCGCGTCGAATGGCATCCTGTCGGGCAATTTGGGTTTCGTTGACCCCTTCATGCGGTAATGGAATGAACTTTTGTCGCGGTGCAAAGTTGGCGGCGGCACTTTTCTCGGCCACAGCGATCGGCGATGGTGATGGCTTCCATCGTCGTGGCCTGGAGAACGCGTCAAAGGACCGGTCGGCGGTCGGAGATATGTCCAAGCGCGACACGATGTAGATCTGAAGGCCCACGAACAGCGCCACAAGCACCAGCACTAGCGGGATCTTGAGCCGGTTCGGAAACTGCATCGACAGCTCCACAGCGGCGTTTGTGCTTTTGAGTTTACAGCGAGTCTCGCGATTCCGGTTAAAACAACCCAATCAACCGGATAACAACTTGACATTGAAAGTGCACCTTGCCAGAAACGTAGCATGCCACGATGGAAAGAAGCACAACGAAAGGTTATCGATGCGTTAAGCAGGATAACTTAGTAACATGAACATTGCTGTTGGAAGAAACGCAGTGTTTTACGTGATGTTATCCTCCTCGTGCCTTCACGCGAAACGGATGCGCTTCCGTGTTGAACACAAACTTGTCCAACGGCACAAACGACGGCGCGCTCTGGAGCAGGTAGTGGTACTTGAGCGTCTCAGCGAGGAAGAAGCTCTCCATCTTGTCTTCGACGTGGGCGGCCGCGGCACTGTCCACGTTGAGCACGGCACCGTAGCCAAACGAGGTCTTGGCGTGCTTCTCAATCGCTTTAAAGATCTGCCAACCCCAGTCTTGGTACATCGGGTCCTTGGTCACGCGGTACAAATACATGAGGCTCTCCACCGTCTCGGGCCGGAGTCGATAGCGCGAATCGGCCACGGCAAAGCCAGGGAACGTCACGATGTCCGGCGCCAGTCCCGTGGGTTGTCTGCTGTACAAGTTGTAGCACGTCTTCATGAGTTTCTTGGCCATGTCTAGATGCTTGACGACGCGCGCGGGGTCCGTGTCCGTCAACGTACCGAGTGCCAGCATCCCAGGCACAAAGCACAGCAAGTGGTCTTGCTTTGGCTGGCCCTGCGCACTCCATCATCATTAATCAGCCATTGTTCCCATCCACACAAGATATTGGGTAACTAGAACGTACGCTGAAGCCAGGGATGGTCACTTCTTGCAGGTAATATGCATCGTCGGGCTTGGAGTACCGCAGCAGGGAGGTTTCGATGCCTTGCACGGCGTCGTTGTACAGGTCTCTCAGGAACGCGTCCGACTGGCGCTGGCCACTGTACAGCCACACCTTGAGCAAGTACTCGTAGAACGAATCGCCCAACGCGCCAATCGTAATCAGCGAGTTGGACGTCGAAAACGTGCCAGATTCGACTTCGAAATGCACGGGGAAGAGACCAGTGTGTTCGTACGAGCCTTCGCGTTGCACAATGTCGTAAAACGCATCGCCCTACCAACGATGAAGGAATATGACGCCTTGCGATTCTAGTGCACTTGGATGAACCCACCCGTTCGGCGTAGATGGGGTTGCCCGTCACGTCCGACAAGCGCCGGAGCTCCAGCTGTAGTGTGCCCAAGTCCGCCAGCAGCCCCCTATGAACCAACACAAACGCCTCGTTCACACTGTGGACATTGAATTATGTTGCAAAGTGCATTTTTTTTACCTATAGCCGGTCCACCCGTTCATGGCCTTGGTCTGTTTGAACACGTTGAACTGTGTGTAGAAGACGCCGTTGGCAAAGGCTGGAAGTAGCAACTCGCCGAGCTCGACGGCCCTGGCCCTGAATGCGTCGTCCCCCGACAGATCGTACGCACTGAGCAGTCCACCCAGCTCGCGGATCGTGATCTCAAACACGCTGATGTTGTCGCCGTCTTTGCCCAAGTGCGTGAAGTCCAGCTCCGTCGCCACCCAGTCGCGCGCGCGCTGGAATTCATCCTGTCCATCATTAGCTTGTATGGCATTTTCATGTAAATTGGCCTACCGCCATGCCCATGATGTACAACGTGTCCAATGCATCCACGAGCGTCACGCCCAGCCCCCCCCACACGTCTTGCTTGCGGTCGCCGGACACCGGTCCCACTTCGTCCGCACCAAACGCGTGTGTTTCGTAGCCCGACCACGCATGTTGCATGGCGCCACGGATGGCCAGCATGCGACTTCTCTGCACGTCGTCGACACCCACGTCCGGGTGGGGCACGAACGCTCCCACGGCCGCCGTCGGCTTTCTTGATGTAGGTGACGATGTTTGAGAGGAGGATGGTGTCGTTGGAGTTGTCTCGACTTGGTCGTGCTCGTTGAGCAGAGGTGAACTGGTGGCGGCTTGACTGATGGACGGGACACCGACATGCCATGGCCCTTCGCTTGGCCTTGCTGTAGCATCACGTGCTTGGTTTTCGATTGCTTCGTCGTTCAACTCTGATACTGGAGACGTAACAGCGGCCAACCCTCCTCGCAGATGAGGTATGACATCGTCGTACGACGACGACGTGGTGAGAGCTTTGGGTTCGACACTCAATCGCCTGAGAATGTACCCTTGAGCAAGCACAAACAGCACAAGACAACATACGAAGAGTTGGACGCGGACTTTGCTTGGTGGCGCCATGCCATTTCCCAAGAGGCACAAAAATTGTAGTAACGGGTGAAACCCATTATCCGGCGAATCCGCATCCGTTCCGGCCATATACTCTACTACCGGTAGTACAGTACCATATTCAAGGAAGTCTCCTACAGTACCCCGGGAAAATATTCAAGGAGGGAAGTCTCCTACTGTATATTCAAGGAGGGAAGTCTCCTACAGTACCCCGGGAAAATAAGTACAGGACTAACTGTTAACATTTCCCTAAGTATAAAATAAGCGGCCCATAGAAAAAGTATTTCTTCCAGTCGGGCAAATGCACTACAGTAACACTGTAGGCACTCGTGCCAGAAAAGGTTGCGTTGAACACCAAACTATAAGTACATTCGTTCGATTGTGGTATAGTCGGAAATGGCTTTAACCCAAAGCAACGATTCATTGCCTTGAGTTAACTGTAAAGCCCCACTCGGCTATACCTCCAACGAATGGCTCGTAGTAATATAAGGTTTGGTCGATGAGCAAAAGAGATTTGCCAGATTCGATCTCGTGACCTTTCGGACCTTATGCTTTCCCGCGCCCTCAACATTCAACAAAAGGTCGAAAAGCTAAAAAAAGGACGAGTTCGTCAAGAAATTTCCTATATATCCTATATAGGATTCTATATAACCTATACCAGTATAGTTTCCTACATATCCTATATAGGATACTGTATAACCTACTTCGAAGTATATAGTTTCCTATATATCCTATATAGGATACAGTATAACCTATATAACCAGTAGTTTCCTATACAACCTATATAATATCATATACTACATAACCTATATAGCATCGTATACAACCTATATAATATCCTATATAACCTATATAGCATCGTATACAACCTATATAGTATCCAATGTAAGCTATACAGGATACTACTTAGGAGATATAGAGTCCTACTTGGTATATATCATATAGTAGTAGTGTACTTAAGACTTACGGATGGGATGACACATGGATGAAATCGATTATATATTAATTTCATTGTGTGTTACTGTGTTCAAGCTAATAGAATAAATTCGCCAATGCCTATATTTTGGCTTGGATGACTTGGATGACATGGGATGAATCCTGAATACTACTAGTACGTACTACTACTGTACGTAGTACTGTAGTACCAGTAGATGATTAACGCAATCTGTCTTTATATAACACACTTAATATATATAGTTAACAATGTAAATCAACCGCCCATGCGTTGGTTGTAGAAGCAAACGCCTTGGCATACCCAACCCCCTTGAAACTACTACACACAAAGAGTTTTAAAAAACTGCATGTTAATACACAATTTATTATTGGAGTACAAATCTGTCTTAACAAAAAACTCCCTCGACTGATACAGCGGCAACTTCATGGCAACGTTTGTTACCCCTATTCTCAAAGCGTGAATATTAGTGTCCGAGCGACCGCATATAATCTGAACTTACCAATTTCCAGTTGCATTTGATGCCCCCCTTGCAGCGCGTTGTGCTAAACTTGCTCAATGCCATGTTAGCACCCCAACGACGTTCGAACTCTTCAACGCTTTGATCACAATGATCTCGAAGGCATGACAACGCAGGCTTGACAGATTGGCCAAGAAATGCACGAAGCCCATTTGTGTACTCCACGCTTGGTAGTGAAAGGCACCGATCATAGATTACCTGAAATGCAGCCAATTTCTGTGCAGACGTTAACAGTTTTGCCAATGCTTGCCGATCGAGGGTAAGATCAAATAACCCGCCTCGCGCTTGTTTGGTGTTTTGGTTGTGATCGTCAAGTCGTTGTCGCTTCTTGGGTCGAGTTGAAGACTTGTCAACATCTTGTCCATAGGGCGCTGGCTGGATCAATGAGCTTGACGTGGTGTGCAGGTCGTTGGACGTTTGACTCGTTTCTGTCGCGGATAAGTGCATTGAGGGGGGTGGGGGCGGGGGTTCTGTGCAGAGCGATGACGTTAATACGCCAGGGGGTTTTGAGGGGGGTGGGGGCGGGGGTTCTGTGCAGAGATATGACGTTAATACGCCAGAGTGCAGCGATATGGTTGGTGGTGCTGTGTACAGTGATGATGATGGACGGACACTACGTAGTGGTGATGTGATTGAGAAGAGGCAGATGGTATAGCCTGAGGCGACAACACTTGACTCTGTGATGGGGATGTAGATACTGTGTGTAGTGATGAAGACATAAGGACAAACGGCAGTAAGGGGAGTTGAGGGACTGCATGGAGCGACGAAGATGGTGGGACGAAGGCTTTTGGATGGGCTTCGGACGATAACTCGGGTGGGAGGACTGAAGTGATGAGTTCTGTTGCATCGCTGTCGAGGTCGGTTGGGACCAGTGTTGGAGACGTAGGGACCAGTGTTGGAGACGTAGGGACTGCGTAACCCTCGATTACGCAAGGCGTTGCAGGGCCTGTGTGGTACTTCGAAAGGAGTTGCACAAGCCGCCTCACCTCGGTAGCGCAACCACACGCCTTCACTTCAAGCTGTCGTTGGATGTCGTTGATCTCAGACTTCAAATCCCAGCCTTGAACGTTTTTCATGCATGCATTGGCGACATGCATGGGGGACTCGGTGTCGGCCTTGTTCAGTAGTCCGGCATTGATCATGTCTTTGATGAACTTGCACGCAAGCACGGGCATTGGTTCGGTTGAGGAGTCCACATTCACGCCCGCCGCTGCCTGCAGGTTGGATACGAAAACCGCTCGCCATTTTGGGACGTACTGCAAAATGCTCTTGTCGCTAGGGTGATTTGA